>NC_074685.1:39080523-39315523 GCF_029448725.1 Salvelinus fontinalis
CATCAGTATGCATGTCTGTGTCTTTTGTGTGGGCGTATGTAGTGTGTGTGTGTGTTGCGTTGTCAATGTAAGCATGTATAAGTGTGTGGGTAGAGTCCATTGTGTGTGTGCAAGAGAGTTTGTGTAAAAAAGGGTCAATGCAGGAAGTCCGGGTAGCTATTTTATTAGCTATTTAGCAGTCTTGTTTAAAAGTCTTATGACTTGGGGGTAGAAGCTGTTCAGGGTCCTCCTGTTGGTTCCAGACTATAAATGTTGGGCCTTCCTCTGACACCGCCTAGTATAGAGGTCCTGGAGGGCAGGGAGCTCGGCCCGAGCAATGTACTGGACCGTACGCACTACCCTCTGTAGCGCCTTGCTGTCGGATGCCAATCAGTTGTCATACTAAGTGGTGATGCAGCCAATCAAGATGCTCGGTGGTGCAGCTGTAGAACTTTTCAGCCTCCTGAGGGGGAAGAGGCATCGTCGTGCCTTTTGAAGCTCTCGGCCTGCTCCACTACAGCCCAGTCGATGTAAATGAGGGCGTGCTCGGCCCTCTGTTTCCTGTAGTCCACGGTCAGCTCTTATGTTTTACTGATGTTGAGGGAGAGGTTGTTGTCCTGGCACCACACTGCCAGGTCTCAGACCTCCCTATAGGCTGTGTCATCGTCGTCAGTGATTAGGCCTACCACCGTCGTGTTGTTTGCAAACTTCATGATGGTGTTGGAGTCGTGGGTGAACAGGGAGTACAGGATGGGACTAAGCACGCACCCCTGAGGGGCCTCTGTATTGTTGCATACCCTCAGAACCTGGGTTACTCCTTAATTACTTCACTTTGTTTAGAGCTGACTTCGCCCTGGGCTTTGAACGAGGCACCTGGCTCACGTTTGGGAAGCAGCCCGTGTCCAAAACAAATTCAATCAACTTTTACCCCACGCAAAACACGCCTGCACGGGCCATATTAATTGAATCCCCTCACTGAGTTCTCCTAAAGGAGTGCATTGGCAGGTAGCAGTAGTGACCAAATGGGAAGAAAACGGACTGAGACAGGGAGGGACTACCTGGACTTGTCCAATAAGAACCACTCAATTTCGTTTTCCATTGCAAAATGTTTTGCGGCATTGTACCCTACAAATTAGGGTTGCAAAATTACAGGAACTTTCAATAATTTCCCTGGTTTTCCTGAAATCCTGGTTGGAGGATTCCTGCTTATTCCCTCCTGATTATAGGATTCCTCTAACTGGGATTTTGGGAAAATCAGGGAAATTATTGAAAGTTCCCTGAAATGTGCAACCCTAGCCCTACTGAAAAAAAAAAAAAAAACTCTACTTTTTCTCTGTTTCCTTCCATTTGGTGCCCACTGAATATGGCCCAAGCCCACAGTGAGGCCTTTCTGCTCTGACTAAGCCGTGTGTAATTCTTTGTTGGCTCTCTCCTCTCAAGCTGTGAGGCGACGCTAACAATGCCATTTAAAATGACTCAGCAGAGTGAAGTTCTTTTCCTGGAACTAAACTTGAGGAAAAAGAACCCCATTGTTTCCCAGTATACAACATGGGTACTTCCCAAATGACACCCTATTGCCTATTTAGTGCACTCATTTTAACAAGGGTCCATAGGGCTCTGGTCAAAAATAGTGCACTATAGGAAATAGGGTGCCATTTAGAACGCATCCTATGTTAATTGAAAACAGCCTATTCTGTACATTAACATCTATATACATGAAAGTGCTAGAGGTTTTGTTTTTTTCATTATTTGTCTTATCATTTGGGAATGTTATGAGATAAGAAAGACTGAAGAATGAATCAAATTGTCCGACGCTTTTAATAAAAAAAAACATTTCCAGCCCTGAAAATGGATTATTGTTATATATACAACGCCATTCAGGTCTGATTATGCTATTATGGTAACTAAAGCTTCTACTAGTAAGCCCTTTGTTTATGTAATGTGTGTGGTCCAGTGTGGGAATACATGCTAGCTAAAACATACATGAATAGTTCCTTTCCTGTTACAGGGTATGGCCTGTGTGGGGCGCACTAAGGAATGTACCATCGTCCCCTCCAACCACTACGGGCCCGTACCTGGTGTTCCCGTGGGAACAACATGGAAGTTCCGCGTTCAGGTGAGCCAATAGCAACACGATTTCGTACCAGGTAGGGTGATACATGTTAGGTGATTCCTCACAGAGAACAGAGAAAATGTTTCGAACAATATGTTACATTTTCAAATCATGGCGACGTTGAATCCGAAAAGTTTGTTACTTTAAGCGAACTTTATTGGCTTATAGTTATCAACTCTGATATTCTGACACGGATTTGTTTACATAGCCTGTATCGCACGTTCCTTCCCTCTTTCTCTATCCCTCCCATATCTCACATCACCTATCCTGACTCTCCCCCACTCTTGTTCATTCTCCCTATCTATATTCTCCTCCCTTCCTGTGTTCCAAGGTGAGTGAAGCGGGAGTGCACAGGCCCCACGTGGGAGGTATCCACGGCCGCAGTAACGATGGCTCCTATTCGCTGGTGCTGGCCGGAGGCTTCGAGGATGAAGTGGTGGGTTTCTTTTGATTTCTTTTTTTAATTTTCATTTCTGCGGTTGCTGTGTTTGAACTAAGCAATCTAGGAGCGTGGGAGTGGGCTCTCTCCCTCTGTTTTCCCTCTCTATTCTCACTTCCTCTGATGTCCCATGCTGTTTGTTCTTGCTCTGTCTCGTCTTTAGCATGGGAGGAGGGTGGGATGGAGGGAGGATGGTAGTCTGTCTACCCATCCATCTGGCCCTCACACAGATGTTGTCTGTCTCCTTCTCACCCTTTATCATGTTTGACTTTCTTAAAGGATGTACGCAGTGTAAATCCTTTAAAGAATAAAGCATAGCTCTGGAGAGTGCATTTAAACCACTATGATGAATGTTTAACTAGGATTCGTCTGGAGGATGGATTAGGATGGACTTTGAACGTATTTTCTCTGGATTTTACAAAAGTGTTCATACCCATACATAGCCAGTTATAATTGTAATGGCTTAGCAGATAAGAAAAGACGATCAGTATTTACCTGGCTAAAAGAGAAGGAATGTAATATCTATTGTTTACAGGAAACTCATTCAACAATTTTAGATTAAGTTCTGTGGAAGAAGAAATATACTTTTACCACGGGCAAAGTAACTCAAAGGGGTGATGATATTAATTAACAATAATTCTGATCTGAATGTGCAAATTGTTCAAACAGATCCGCAAGGTAGATGGATTCTTTTAAATATGTTATTGGACCATAAACAGATTTGGCTCATTAATCGATAGGTAAATTGAAAGGTAAATTACTTTCCAAGGTTTTCCTCTATGATTTTGCCTGTGCTTAGCTCCATCCTGTATCTTTTTATCCTGAAAAACTCTCTAGTCCTTGCTGATGACAAGCATACCCATAACATGATGCAGCCACCACCATGCTTGAAAATAAGGAGGCAGTTAGTCAGTGATGTTGTGTTGGATTTGCCCAAAACATGAGGCTTTGCATTTAGGCCAGTGTATTCCTTTGGGAGTTTTTGTTTTTCAGAATTACTTTAGTACCATACAAGGCGCCTGTTTTGGAATATTCTGTATATTTGTGTTCTTCTTTTCGCTTGGTCATTTTTGTAATTATTGTGGAGTCCCTACAATGTTGTTGATCTGTCCTCAGTTTTCTCCCATCACAGCCATTGATCTCCGTAGCTGTTTTAAAATCACCAACGGTCTCATGGGAACATTCCTGAGCAGTTTCATTCCTGTCTTAATTTTTTTTTTGATTGAACCTTTATTTAACTAGGCAAGTCAGTTAAGAACAAATTCTTATTTACAACGACGGTCTACCCCGGCCAAACCCTAACGACGCTGGGCCAATTGTGCGCCACCCTATGGGACTCCCGATCATGGCCGGTTGTGATACAGCCTGGAATCAAACCAGGGTCTGTAGTGACGCCTCTAGCACTGAGATGCAGTGCCTTGGACCGCTGTGCCAGTCTGCAGCTCAGTTTAGAAGGATGACTGTATTTTTCTTCCACTTTGACATTAGAGTATTTTGAGTAGATTGTTGATTGTTGACCACTTTGTAACACAATACAATATGAAGAAATCCAAGGGTTATGAACACTTTTGCAAGGCACTGTATGTTGATTTAGCTGTGAGTCTCAGGCTGAGATGTCATACTTGTGACTTAGTCAGCTAAAGAAAATGCAAGATTAGTCCAGCATGTGCAGGGGCTGTGTTTTTAGGACTGTGTTTATATATGTGTGTGTGTGTGTGTGTGGGTGGTGTGTTTACATGGGTGTGTGTGTGTCTCCGTTTAACCCTCTGACCTCCACTGTCAGGACAGGGGAGATGAGTTCACCTACACGGGCAGCGGGGGTCGCGACCTTTCAGGGAACAAACGCATCGGGGAGCATTCCTTTGACCAGACCCTAACCCACTATAACAGGTACAGTAAACAAACAAACAAACAAAAGAAGTACTACCTGTCTAGTTCCTCTCCCTGGTTTCAACCAAGACGGCAGGCGTCATAGTGTACTTTTTTTATTACTCAAGTCAATGTAAAACTGTTGAAAGCCAGTGTTCGTCAACCTGTCCTGGAGACGCAAAGGGTGCTGAATCAAATGTGTTAGTGCTGAACTGGAATGAAAGCTAGCTCCCTTCATCACGTGACCCTTTTGACCCTTGACCTCTCAGGGCCCTGGCGCTGAACTGTGACGCCCCCATCAACGACAAGGATGGGGCGGAGTCCAGGAACTGGCGTGAAGGGAAGCCGGTGAGGGTGGTGCGGAGCTCCAAGGGACGACGCATCAGCAAGTACGCCCCGGAGGAGGGAAACCGCTACGATGGCATCTACAAGGTACATTAGCTAGGGAACTAACTTCTATCATATGAAATTGCAATACATACAGTTGAAGTCGGAAGTGTACATACACGTAGGTTGGAGTCATTAAAACTCGTTTTTCAACCACTCCACAAATTTCTAGTTAACAAACTTTAGTTTTGGCAAGTCGGTTAGGACATCTACTTTGTGCATGACACAAGTCATTTTTCCAACAATTGTTTTCAGACAGATTATTTCACTTTAATTCACTGTATACCGATTCCAGAAGTTGGCATACACTAAGTTGACTGTGCCTTTAAACAGCTTGGAAAATTCCAGAAAAGGACATCATGGCTTTAGAAGCTTCTGATAGGGTAATTGATATCATTTGAGTCAATTGGAAGTGTACCTGTGGATCTATTTCAAGGCCTACCTTCAAAATCAGTGCCTGTTTGCTTGACATCATGGGAAAATCAAAAGACATCAGCCAAGACCTCAGAAAAAAGATTGTAGACCTCCACAAGTCTGGTTCATCCTTGGGAGCAATTTCCAAATGCCTAAAGGTACCATGTTCATCTGTACAAACAATAGTACGCAAGTATAAACACCATGGGACCACGCAGCCGTCATACCGCTCGGGAAGGAGACACATACTGTCTCCTAGAGATGAACGTACTTTGGTGCGAAAAGTGCAAATCAATCCCAGAACAATAGCAAAGGACCTTGTGAAGATGCTGGAGGAAACCGGTACAAAAGTGTCTATATCCACAATAAAACGAGTCCTATATCGACCTAACTTGAAAGGCCGCTCAGCAAGGAAGAAGCCACTGCTCCAAAACCGCCATTAAAAAAAGCCAGACTACGGTTTGCAACTGCACATGGGGACAAAGATCGTACTTTTTGGAGAAATGTCCTCTGGTCTGATGAAACAAAAATAGAACTGTTTGGCCATAATGGCCATTGATATGTTTGGAGGAAAAAGGGGGGGGGGGGGGGGCTTTTAAGCCGAAGAACACCATCCCAACCGTGAAGCACGGTGGTGGCAGCATCATCATGTTGTGTGGGTGCTTTGCTGCAGGAGGGACTGGTGCACTTCACAAAATAGATGGCATCATGAGGGAGGAAAATTATGTGGATATATTGAAGTAACATCTCAAGACACCAGTCAGGAAGTTAAAGCTTAGTCGCAAGTGGACAATGACCCCAAGCATACTTCCAAAGTTGTGTCAAAATGTCTTAAGGACAACAAAGTCAAGGTATTGGAGAGGCCATCACAAAGCCCTGACCTCAATCCTATAGAAATTTTTGGGCAGAACTGAAAAAGTGTGTGAGAGCAAGGAGGCCTACAAACCTGACTCCGTTACACCAGCTCTATCAGGAGGAATGGGCCAAAATTCACCCAACTTATTGTGGGAAGCTTGTGGAAGGCTACACGAAACGTTTGACCCAAGTTAAACAATTTAAAGGCAATGCTACCAAATACTAATTGAGTGTATGTAAACTTCTGACCCACTGGGAATGTGATGAAAGAAATATTTATTTTATTTTTATTTTTATTTAACCAGGAAGGGCTCATTGAGATTTAAAATATATTTTTAAAAAGCGTCCTGGCCAAGATAGGCAGCACCAAGTCATTACAAAAATTACACACAAAAAAAGACAAACAACATGAACAACTACAAGTAATCTAGTAAAAACCATAGAATTCACAAAAGTATAACAAAATCAAAAACAGCAAATTAAAAACATTGACAGGTCAGGGAAACGGTCTCAAGATCATTCATCGGTGATTTTAAAAATACCAATCGGGACAAGTTCTTTCAGTTTAAGGTATTTTGTAAGGCGTTACAAGACTATGGCGCGGAGTACATAAAAGCCCTTTTACCAAATTCAGTTCGGACATTTGGAACAGTTAGCAGGATCAAGTCCAGCGAACGAAGAGAGTACCCACCACATTTCTGAACAATAAAAATGCCTAAATAAAAAGGTAGTACACCCAAAATGGCTTTGTAAATAAAAGTATACCAGTGACTGAGCCTTTGAGTGACTAGAGAAGGCCAGCCAACCCTGGTATACAAAGTGCAGTGGTGCGTAAGGGTTTTGCAGTTTAAAATAAATCTCAAAATGCCATGGTAAAGGGTGTCAATTGATCTCAAACACTGAGCAGAAGCATTCATATATAAAATATCCCCATAGTCTAGTAAAGGCATAAATGTAGCTGATACTAGCCTCCTTCTTGCTTCAAAAGATAAACAGGCCTTATTCCTAAAATAAAATACCAATTTCAGCTTAAATTTTTTTTGTAAGTTGTTGAATATGCAATTTAAAAGAGGCCGTCAATTAAAATTCCAAGATATTTATATAAGGTTACAACCTCAATCTCCTTGCCCTGACAGGTAGTAATAGGTGAAAGGTTTAGAGGTCTATTTCTTGCTTTAGAAAACACCATTAGTTTAGTTTTGTCAGTATTGAGGATAAGCTTCAATTGACACAAGGTATGTTGAACAGTATTAAAAGCAGTTTGCAAGTTCTGGAAAGCTTTTGTAAGAGACGAGGCACAACAGTATCATCAGCATAAAAATGAAGTTGTGCATTTTGGACATTTTTGTCTAAATCATTTATATAAATAGTGAATAAGAGAGGACCAAGTACAGAGCCTTGGGGCACACCATTCAGGACAGACAATTTAACAGACATAAGCCCATCAAATTGAGTGCACTGAGTTCTATCAGACAGATAGTTAGCAAACCATGCAACTGCATGCTCTGAAAGACCTACACTCGACAATCTCTGCCTTAGTATAGCATGATCAACTGTATCAAAAGCCTTAGAAAGATCAATAAAAAGTGAAACAGTGGTGTTTTTTGTCAAGGGCTTCAGTGATATCATTTAAAAGCTTCATGGCTGCTGTAATTGTGCTATGCTTCTTCCTGAAGCCCGATTGGTACATTGATAAAATAGAGTTAGTAAATAACTCTTTTAGCTGTTCACTCACAAGAGTTTCAAGTATTTTCACCAGGGGTGACAGCTTTGCGATTGGCCTATAATTATTTAAAAGAGTTGGATCTCCCCCTTTTAAAAGTGGTAGGACAAATGCTGATTTCCAGATCTTTGGAATTTCATTACATTCCAGGATTAGATTGAACAGATATGTAAGTGGTTCAGCTATGAAATCAGCTGCCAGATTTAAAAAGCAGGGATCCAAAAGATCAGGACCTGCAGGCTTTCTTTGATCTAAGGATTTCAGTGCTTTATGTACCACCTGCACTGAGAATGGCAAAAATCTACAAGTTTGACCAGCTCTCACTGGTTCATCCACACAGGGTTGTACAGAGACAGAGGACACTGAATCAAACAGCCTACCAGATGATACAAAGTGCTCATTGAAACAATTCAGCATTTCAGTTTTGTCATATATAGCAACAGAGTCCTTCAATACACATGACGGTAATTCATTAACATTACTGTTACCAGACATAGACTTAATAGCCTTCCAAAACGTTCTAGGGTCATTCAGGTTATCAGTGGTAACAGACATAAAATATTCAGACTTTTCCTGAGAAGAAACGAACACTTGTTTCATAACTGCCTAAAAATAAGCCAATCAGCATCAGAACATGATTTCCTTGCTTAAGCCCAGGCTAGATTACGGTCGTGAATAATACAAGACAGCTCAGAAGAAAACCATGGATTATCCCGCCCTTTAACCCTGAAACGCGGAATGGGGCATGTTTGTTTACTATTTGGGAAAAAACATGAAAGAATTTCCAGGCAGTTTCCACATCAGGGATAAGCTCAATCTTGCTCCAGTCAAAATAAAACAAATCATGAAAGAAAGCCTGCTCATTAAAACACTTCAAATTTCTCTTACGTATAAAACGTGGGTTTGTCTTAGGAACCTTAGTATTTCTAACAGCAACAACAGCACAATGGTCACTTAAATCATTACAAAAAACACCAATCGCAGAATATTTATGTGGAACATTTGTCAATATCAAATCAATCAGGGTAGATTTATCTGGGCATTTAAGATTTGGGCGAGTGGGTGAGTTTAATCAACTGGGTAAGATTCATAGAATTACAAAACATTTTTAAATCATCAGACACCGGCTTTAACCAACACCAGTTGAGATCACCAATCAAGATCATTTCACTGTAAAGAAGTTTAGACATAAGGTGCGTCAAAGAAGAAAATGCATCACCGAGAGCAGAGGGGGGTCTATAACAGCCAATCACAGTTATAGAGAGGCCCTTTGAAACCTCAATATTCAAAGCAAGAAATTCCAACTGTTTACAAATAGTTTCACACTTTGCCACACTTACAGGGAATTTATTTTTTACATATATAGCCACACCCCCACCTTTCTTAACCCGATCAGTGCGATAAACATTGTAACCACTTATACAAATATCCTTATCGAAAACAGACTTGCTGAGCCAGGTTTCAGAAAACACAATTACATCAGCATCAATTGATTTAGCCCAAATCCTAACCCCATCAATTTTAGACAACAGGCTGCGTACATTTAAATGAAAAATACCAAAACCAGATCTTGATTTAAAATCAGAGGGGGTTTGGAGACATTGCATATCAGGGCCAGGGTTAGGTTGCACGTTACCTGATATCAACAACAGAAGAATAACTAGGCACCTCTGTTTAATAACATTGCACGGCTTCTCTTTTTTAAGAGACCTACTGCAATCGAATTCTACAAGTGAGTTTCCAGACAATACAAAAGTAATTTAAAACCATTAGACTTTGGTAGTGACACAAGTTCGTACTGTTCACATCATGCCACAAATGCATCGGCACTTGGACGAGTGGACCGAGTGAAAAAGAGCGAGTTCCTGCAGACAAAATGTCTAATGGACGGGAGGGAGAGCACATTGTCCGATGTACTCACCCAGCGACAATGTTCGTTTTCTCCAGAGTTCAGTAAAGTCAGTGCACAAAGCAATACCACAAAAATTGTCATTTTTTTTGACAAATGTAAGAAAAAATAGAGGCAAGGGAAGGTAAGGGGAGAGCGGGACAGCGTGTATGTATGAGTCTGAATGTGAGTATTTGCGCGTGTGAGTAGATTGGGTGTTGAGGTCGATTGAGAGAACGGGTTGGGGATTGTTGAGCTGCCACTGACAGCCAGGCGAAGAGCAAAAAGGAGCAGCTTGAACAAGACACTCCGCGGACGAAGGAGGAACTCAGGCCAGCCAGAGATAGGGTTACTTTGGTAAACTTCAAGTAATGAAGTGCCGAGTTGAGGAGGACTCGTGATCTTTACACCAACAAAAACAAAATAATTTGCACAACACAACAAAGTTACTCAACCATAAATAAATAGGTTATTAGTAGGTTAAAATGTACTAGTCACAGACAAACGACTTGACATGCTGCCATCTTGGATTATTCTGACATTTCACATTCTTAAAATAAAGTGGTTATTCTAACTGGCCTAAAACAGGGAATTATTACTAGGCTTAAATGTCAGGAATTGTGAAAGACTGAATTTAAATGTGTTAGGCTAAGGTGTATGTAAACTTCTGACTTCAACTGTACTTCCATGCAGTAGTATTTTGTTTGTATTGCCATATTGGTTGATACTTAGAAGGCATGCCCATTACGTTGCTTTATACTAAGTTGTATGCTATAGTGTGGATATTAGAATAGAGCCCTGGTGGCTCCTTGCCTGTCACTCAACCTCCTCTCATGAACATTCACTGGAGCACGCCATTTTGGATCCTTTATGCGTTACCTCTCTCCTAGTCCCTTGTGACAAACTGTTAACAGCCGTTTGGTTGTAAAATCAGAAATGCATTACAAATGTAATACAAAACAGCATCAAAATAAATCAAATGAAGATATTATTGGGCCTGGTCCTCATTATGAGTCATGCTTTTTGATCACATCTTGATTTCCCCAGATGGGCCATTACGGTAAACACAACACGCATGGTTTCAGGGCTGTAGCAATCGCTAACAAGACAAGATGAGGAAATATTTCATCTGAATCTGCTCTTTTTGCCATCCTTTTTAGAATGAGGAATTTTCAAAGCAATATTATTTTTAGTGCTATCCCTGTCTTACTATAAACTCCTGTTAGGCAGCATCGACATCCAGTGACGATATAACTATGTGCCCATAGAAATAGAATTTCTAGAACGAACATTCCCATTCAAGTCTGTGTGCCGTGGAGCAGCAGTAATTATTTTTCTGTGTAAGTGTAACGGATATGAAATGGCTAGTTAGTTAGCGGTGCTGCGCGCTAATAGCATTTCAATCGGTGACGTCACTCGCTTTGAGACCCTGAAGTAGTGGTTCCCCTTGCTCTGCAAGGGCCGCGGCTTTTGTGGAGCGATGGGTAACGATGCTTCGTGGGTGACAGTTGTTGATGTGTGCAGAAGGTCCCTGGTTCGCGCCCGTGTCGGGGCGAGGGGACGGTCTAAAGTTATACTGTTACATATGTCTCAGGTGGTGAAGTACTGGCCGGAGATAGGGAAGTGTGGTTTCCTGGTGTGGCGGTACCTGTTGCGGAGGGATGACCTGGAGCCTGCTCCCTGGACACCTGAGGGCCTGGAGCGCATCCAGAAACTGGGCCTAGCTGTGCAGGTAAGTGAGGGTCTTCTGTCCACCTGCATTTGTTTTATAGGACATTATGATAGTATGAAAAGGATAGGACAGGCTTTTGGTTGTGGCTGTCTCTCTTTTTTTATGTCTTAATTTCTCAAATTAAAAGTGCAATATTCTGAAATCGCTCCACCATTTCCTTGTTGGAGAAATGGGAGTAGTTCGCCTAATTTCAGTTTTATTGACAAAACAAGCACGAATCATTGTACCATCTAAACCGCTGTGAAATAGTATATTTTCAGTAACCACAAATATTGTATTGTTCCTTTGTTTGTTAAAGACAGTTGATTTTTTTTATCTGACGGTCTTGACTGTCTCTCTGAGTGCCCCTACTACAGTATCCTCTGTGTTTTTGTATGACTGTCTCTTTGCCTCCACAGTATCCTCCAGGTTACGTGGAGGCCATGGCCAACAAGACCAAGAAGGAGGCTAACGCTCGACCAGGGTGCACTAGGAGCAAGAAGCAACCTGGACGGGGACGGCCACGGCTACACCCCCTGGAGAAGAAGGTGAAGGAGGACGAGAAGAAGCCCATGGAGGGTACAGAACAGCCACAGAGCAACGGCAGTCAGAAGACACCCAAGGACAAGGAGACAGGTACCTGTTGAGACACAGCTAGGAATATAAGCCAGAGACAGAAGAGATGTATTTTTAGCTTTGTGTGTACAGTATACTGTATATCTTGTGCACTGCTATGTGGAATTGCCACTAGGAAAGGGGGGGGGATTACCAAAAGATATGAAGCCAGTTATGACAAGGCATTTCAGGGGTTGTTTTGAAGGTGTCAAATAAAATGTTACCCCATCTTTGAATAGAATCGATATGTGTACATGCATCCATAAGCAACGTGTGTTGGTGTGCTTTGTCAGAGGTGTGTAAGGAGTCGGCGGAGCCCCGGGCCAAGCGTCTGAAGATGGAGGAGGCGTTCCAGCTGACAGAGCAGCAGCAGAGCCTCATCAAGGAGGACCAACCCAACAAGAAGAACTGGGACGAGGCCATGGGACACCTCAAGGAGGGGCCGGTGTGTATACACTACCACCCTACCTCAGTCACCTCACTAACTACCTCACTGACCACTAGGCTAACTACAACTATACTGAACTAAAATATAAACGCACATGTAAAGTGTTGGTCCCATTTTTCATGAGCTGAAATAAAAATCCCAGGAATGTTCCATACGCACAAAAAGCTTATTTCGCTCCAATTTTGTGCACAAATTTGTTTACATCCCTGTTAGTGAGTATTTCTCCTTTGCCAAGATAATCCATCCACCTGACAGGTGTAACATCCAACCAGCCTCACAGTGGGTGGGCCTGGCTCCCCAGTGGGTGAACCTGGCTCCCCAGTGGGTGAACCTGGCTCCCCAGTGGGTGGACCTGGCTCCCCAGTGGGTGGACCTGGCTCCCCAGTGGGTGGACCTGGCTCCCCAGTGGGTGGACCTGGCTCCCCAGTGGGTGGACCTGGCTCCCCAGTGGGTGGACCTGGCTCCCCAGTGGGTGGACCTGGCTCCCCAGTGGGTGGGCCCCTGCCCAGTCATGTGAAATCCATAGTTTAGGGCTTAGTGAATGTATTTTAATTGACAGATTTCCTTCTACACAATACTGCCTCACAATGTAGTCTCCTGACTTACTACTTCTAAACAATAGGTGAACCAACACAAGAGTCTCAGCTAGCTACACAACCTACCGACAAGGACTTGTATGCACTTCTATTAAATGAAATGAAGCAGATGATCCATGGGCTAACTAAGATGTGTGATGCCGCTGTTACTATTGTGACAGCTGAGCCTTTAATTCCTGTGTTCCTGTCTTTCTCTGTAGAACTTCCTGAGGAAGGTGGAACAGACCTTCATGTGTGTCTGCTGCCAAGAGCTGGCCTACCAACCGGTCACCACTGTCTGCGCTCACAACGTCTGCAAGGTGTGTAATGTGTGTGTGTGCACTTGCATCCGTTGTAATGATTTGTTTGCTGGACTATAATTGAGGACTAATTGCGGTGTGGTAATGTAAATGATAAACAAAAGTTGGTAAAAGTATGGTGACGTGACAAAAACCGAAAACGAGATATTAGATCCGTTGAAACGACAAAGGTCTAAGAAGGGATCTTTTGAGGAACACCACAAGACATCATAACCTTATTAAGTATGAAACACACCAAGCATGTCACTGCCGATAGGTACTTATCACAGTGGGAAGCAGTTCCTTTTCTTGCTAGAATGAAAGCGGTACCTGCTGCGTGACAGACAATCGCAATGCGTGTCAGTGACCAACAACTTGACTGAGCCAGTCAGAGAGCGCGAACCCCCATGTGGAGGAGCCCAAAAAATAATTAAAATGGCATTTTCACCGTACATTTCACCGTACATGCACTGTAGGCTATGGGATGGTAGCTAGCTAAGTGCACAGACACAATAAACACAACACTAAATACTTCCTTAGCTAGCTAACTAGCTATGTTGTGCTAGCTAGCGAATATGCTAATGCTAGCTAAACATTTGGCTATGGATAGTGAATTCAATTGTTTATTCGTCATCTTGCTAGGTAGTTATCTAGCTGTGGCCATATGGCTAGTATCAACAAGGGTTTTCTACAACTTAGCAAGATGGCTTTGAATCTAAACCATAAGCAATACGGAGCGGCAGAGTAGCCTAGTGGTTAGAGCGTTGGACTCGTAACCGAAAGGTTTCTGCCCCTGAACAAGGCACTGTTCCTAGACCGTCATTGAAAATAAGAATTTGTTCTTTTAACTGACTTGCCTAGTTAAATAAAGGTAAAAAAATCAAAAATGTATACGCACAGATATGCATTGCCAAACATAGCTACTGTCACCTGGTTTGGAGTCTTTTAATAACAAGGATGAGTGGCTGACGACTTCCAAGGTGTTTGCTTGGTGAAAACAAAAAAAGATTGACTGCCCGACACTGTTCAGAGGTGCTAAATACTGTCGGCAGGCGAACATTTGACAATCCTACCAGTGCGTCTGAGCTTTTACTTACCCATGCTGTTCTGTGATCTGTGGCATTCTCACTCTTTGTCTCTCACTCTCTCCCTCCCTCCCTCCACCCCAGACCTGTTTGTTGCGGTCTTTCCGAGCGGAAGTGCACACCTGCCCTGCATGTCGCCACGACCTGGGTAAAGATTACATCATGGTCCTCAACAAGACTCTTCAGCTGCTGTTGGACCAGTTCTTTCCTGGCTACAGCAAGGGCCGATGAGGCCACACACACACGCACACACACACACACACACACACACACACTACATGTACACGGCGACACACACATACACACACATAGATACACACATTTGCACTTACACAAGTAGTTACACAAATCACATACCGATGATGCACACATACAAAACCTACGTATAGACATACATTGGTACACACATACATGCCACCTGTTGAACTTGGACTGTCCCCATTAACTTCACCAGCCTGAAATCATCCATGCCTCAGAAGACCTCTCCTGAGCACCACCCACCCCTAACCCTGCCATGGATTCCCTTCCTGGGTACCACCACCCCTTAACCCCCCAAAGGGTTCCCTTCTTCCCAAGCCTTCCACGTCCCCAGTCCGCAGAACTTAGCAGTTCATCACCTGTCCATGTGAGGAACAGCCAGCGAGGATGCTAACCATAGCCATGTAGAGAATATATGGCTCTAACGCTACGTAGCCTCCAGGGGGAAGGTGCCTGAAGTCAGCACCTATAGGGGTTTGGGGTCACAACCTAGGGAAGCGGGGTGATGGGAAATGTAGTGTACAATGTTAGTTTTTTTCTTTGTTACTGGTCCATTTGAATTTCAGCCTGTTCCTCCCTTCTTCTCTCTGATCTCCGTTCCTTTTTTGTTTGTTTTCGTGGTGATGTCCTTTTCATTCAAAGAATTCAGGATTTTTTAAAGACATGCAAATGCAAAATGTTTTAAATTATGCTATGGTCTCTAAAGCAGCAAACTGTGATGTGCATTCCTTCCTACTGCTCAAGGCGCAAATATACAGAACAGAAAATAATTTTCTCTCTTCTGTATCGACTCGCAAGCTAATAGTTTCCTTCTCCTCTGTGAGCTTTGCTTCGTCCCCACCGTCCCTAGGGTTGCAAGATTCCGGTAACTGCCCAACATTCCAGAAATCCCGGTTGAAAGATTCATGTAATCAGGAGGGAGAAAGCAGGAAATCCAGGAATCCTTCAACTGGGATTTTTGGAAAACCTGTGAGAATTTTGGGAACATTTGCAATCTTACCTGCCCCCAGTCGTGTACTCTACTTACCACTGCCGTGGACTACAGTAACTGTCTAGACGTCAGGTGGATGCTTCGCTTCAGCTTTACTGTTGTGTTCTGTTTTCTTTTGCACTTATATTGAAGAAAAAGAGATGTTGAAAATAAAAAAAGTCATGTCTATAATTTCCTATAATGCTACTACAACATATGGCATTTTTCTATAATTTTAGTTGCCTATTCTACTTTAGTCATTAGTTATTATTTTATGTGGCAACCTCTACCTGCTGCTGTCAGCCTGATTGAAGAGTTTCATTGCTTCACATTGTGATCTGAAATTTTATACATGGTATAATAATACTTGATATGCACCTATTAAATATTTTGATTCCAGAAAAAACTATTTTCTGCTCAGTTTTCTTCCAGCACAAACTGGGCTTCTGCGGGCCTCAGCGGAAACATTGGGTTCTGGCTGCCATTCATGCCAAGAGGACAATCTTCCTCTCTGCTCCCGTCACTCCACCTCATTCAGATTCCACCTAGTTTCTGCTATATTGCTGTTACAAAACCAGTGCTATAACATCTGTGAAGGACTGGAGAAACTTGCCTGCGTTTACACAGGTGGCCTAATTCTGATCTTCTGCCACTAATTGGTCTTTTGACCAATCCAATCAGATCCTTTGCCAATAATTGGGCAAAATATCAGAATTGGGCTGCCTGTGTAAATGCAGCCTCTATATATAGATTAGTCTGAGATTGAGAATGTTAATGCGTAGAGGCCCCATGTATAGGTAGGTACCTATTACCTACTCAACTGATCAGTGTAGTAGAGCCACAGCCAGGCGCTGTGCTATGACCCGGCTACTATACTAGGCGAACAGTTTCTACGGTGAAGTGTAAATGGTCCCGAACGCTGAGCTGAGTATGCAGGATGGAACGTTAGACTTTCTGTGCCACTGATTGCAACGTAATGGTTCCACTTTTTAAAACCCAGACAGATAAACCCATGGAGAAGGTGATCACAGAATGAATTGGGGTAGAATAGAGCCAGGTTTTCTTGAGTAGAGGATTCTGCAGGTGATATGGCATACATACAAAGAACGTGAGATGTAGTGCCTCTGTAACGTTTCCATTTGAATGATCAGAGATAAACCCATTGAAGGTAGTCACTGTCTAAGTTTGTCTTTGTATAGGGACGAGGGAGAGAGGATTATTTCACCCTTGGATTCTGCAGGTGAAACCAACGCAGCCAGGTAAATCTTGACTGAGTAGACTAAACAGGATTTCTCACCTCGATTGTGCAGGTAAAACGCCATACATACAAAATGGTGCAGGTGATAACTAGGAACATTGTTGTTGACCTCATGGTGGGATGGAAGGAGCATTCCTTTGTGGTGAGCTGCCCCCTAGTGGAGTAACATATTACACTTTTCAAGCCTCCAAGACGTACCCTAATTTAACTGGCCTATTTCGCCTACTGCGCAAACATTACTAGGGCTGCATTCTGATTTCTCTACCCTTCTCCTGAAGTGTGCACTAGTATGCATTTAAAAGCATTGGATTAGTGCAAGCATAGCTGGATGGCATTTCAACCACATTCCTCACACCGGTTCATTACTTTAAAATCCATGAGGGGGGGAGTCTACGAGTGCATACTGTTGGAGAAGGGGAATAAAGCCCTAGTGTGCAAACAAAGTATTTTTCTCAATCTCTTGATTCTGCACATCCTCAAAATGCATCGGAAGGTTCGAAGGGAGTGGATCTGGGCCCTCTTCCTCCAATGCAATTGACACAGCAAAGACTAATTGATTTAAGCCATGGAAACCATTTGAATAACTAGAGCTACGTTTACACAAGAAGCCCAGTTCTGATCTTTTGCCCAATTAGTGGCATAAGATCAGATGGCTGCCTTTAATTCAATCAATTGCATTTCACTCCCAATATTTACACTATCAGAGGTGTTTGAACTGTCAAAATGTGTTATTGCAAAGAAATACTGAAAAGTAACTAGCATACACTTCTCAACTTCTGGAATAAGGATCATATCCAGTGTGTGTTATTTGTCTAAATGTAAAGTGCATTAACAAAGAACAAGACTTTACAGAATAGAGAAGGAAAAAATCCATAAGGTTATGTATCGGAGACAAGGAGGCAATGCTATTTTTCTTACTTTTATTATCACAGGAGCACAATAGGTTCGTACCACTATGCAAGGTGAACATCAAACTTAAACTACACGAAGAATCAAAAAGTTAAAACGGAATGCTAGTTCAAAAATCCAAATCGAAACATCACAGCAATTTTTATCCAAACAATGGTACAATCATTTTCAGATATACATGAAAGAAAAGCAAAAAGGACTTGACTTTTTTTTGGTTGCTTTGAACCAATTAATCCATCATTTTACATGATATTTACTTCTCAAATTGAAGCACCCAAACCAGTTACACAACAGCATTCACATGTGCTAAAGTTTAAAGGGCTATTATCCAGCAATGAAATACCAATATTGGAGCTTTTTTGTTTAAAAGCAATGTTTACACACATTACAACGTTTGTCAGAGGACATGAGTGCTTTATCATCAAAATATTTGTCACAATGGTGGGGCGGACATGTTGTTTTTATAGCTTAGCCAATGAAATAAAAAGCTCATATCTAATGTAGCCAATGAAATAAAAGCATATCTTAGCCAATCAAATTAAAAGCTGGAGTACCCAAGCGTAAACCCGATGACCTGTTTTATTTATTTTTTACATTAAAAATAAAATAAAAAATCCTCCTGCCTATCAACACAATAAGAATAAAACAGACAATCGATTGATGATAACAGTTATGAGAATTGCAATATGCTCAAAGTCCGTAAAAACATGGTTCCCTCTTAAGTAATGAACAAAACACCAATGAAACCTAAATAATAAAGAACTTAAAAGGGATGAAAGAGAGGGGAAAGAGAAATGTCAGCCAAGCTGTGAAACTGGGGGGGATACAATATCTAAACTAATCATCCACTTCCTTTGAACAAAAGCATGGAAGGCTGAAAGCACTTGGGTCACATAGGAGAGAGTGGGGTTTGGTGGAGCAGTGGGTAAGGTGGGGGGAAGCACGGATCCCAAACTGAATTGCTTCCTTTCACGCAGTTGTTTCACTTCACAATTGTGGTCATCACAGCATGGCCATCAGACGTCAGTCTGGCTGAACCATCTCTTCATTGAAACAGTTTGTGAAACAATAGTGAAAACAGCACAATTCAAGTTGGGATCCATGCTAGGCAAGGGGGCTGTTCCAATAAGCAGGATCAATGTGTTCCTTAGCCAGCTAAATGTCTTAACTAAACGTTTGGGAAATGACTTCCTCTTTCCTAGAATATAGAATTGAAGTGACATGACTGACTCAATCAATAAACCCACACTCAGGTTTAGCTTTCTAAGTAAACCAGAATAAGAATCGAAAGATGTGCCTATATCTGGCTATTTATCAAAGTTAGCTGGCTAAATTGAGGATTCTGCTTCCTGGGAACACCCCACAGGGGTCAGAGCTAATCCTCGTCGGAGGAAGAGTCCATGTCGAAGTTGTAGGCCATGAAGAAAACGTCAGGTCGGAGTGGGACAAGGGCACGGCCCGGTTTCACTATCTCGAAGCCCAGAAAGCTGAATGTGCGCACAAGTTTAGCTGTGGGGACACACAAAGACACATATTAGAAGAAATACCATCAAGGACGACCTTCCATCATAAACAGTGAACTCTAAAAGTATTGGGACCGTGACACATTTTGTTATTTGGGATAGTCCTGATTTAAATCGTGAATAAGGAGTGAAAAAGTTAGATGCACAAATATCATACCCCCAAGACATGCTGACCTCTCATCATTACAATAACAGGGGAGGTTTGCAATTTTCTCACTCGCCATTATTCACGATTCATTCAGGACTATCCGTAATCACGGTAGCATCCACATTAATGTAGAAGTGTTGAGAAACATTCTATTCTTATTTACAATAAAAGTGACTCCAGAATGGCACAATACTTATTTATTTACCATTCATTTCTATTGGGCACAAAATAATCTGAAACACAACCAAAACAAACAGCAAATGCATCCAAGTTTGTAGGGTCACAAGCTTGATGTAATCACTGCGTGCTAGGAATATGGGACCGAATACTAAACTTTTGACTACCGTACTTTAATGCACATACAAGTGAATTTGCCCCAAAACGTTTGGTCTCCTAAAGGGGGGGGGGGATACCTAGTCAGTTGTACAACGGAATGCCTTCAACTGAAATGTGTCTTCCGCATTTAACCCAACCCCTCTGAATCAAGTGGATACCACGAAATTGGGGAGAAAAAGGGGTAAAATAAATCAAAAAAAAAAAAAACATGTTACTGCCCAATACTTTGGAGCTCACTGTGTGGATGCTTATCTATTGAGATCATAGGTTTGGTGGATGCGCTTTTACGTACCGCGATCATCTCTATTCTTGTAAAAGCAGACAAACACGCTGACAACTTCAAGATGTTCCTCCGCATACTCCAAAAGAGCCACAAAACTGTAGAGAGAGAGGTAGGCAGGGTTAATTAGACAACATGAGATTATACACACGCGCGTATGTTCACATACAGAGCACAGGCACACACCTCTCCTTGCTGCCCTCGGGGAGCGGGGCCATCGGTATCTCCACATACAGAGCGTTCCCGCTCAGCACAGCGTCCCAGTGGATCACCTTGGAAACAGTGGGGCGGCTCTGGAAGTGGAGTGTCCCGGGGCGACCGTTCCCCGCCGGCTCCTCTGTCACAGTCAACTTCCGGTCCTGGAAAACCAAAATGGGAAGGGGGGGAACGTTAATCAATCATTTCACTTGAAGAAGGGATCATTAATGAACAAACTCCCTGGATGACTTCAGGATTGTGTTCACTAGAGCACACTAACAACCTTTTTTCAATTGAAAAGTAATATCTGTTTTTCTTTAAAGCAGTACTTCACTTTATATGCAAATCCTGCTAACAGCTTCTAAAAGGGCTCGGTAGAGTTTGCGGCCAACCAAATAATTATAAATGAGTAACAGCGTTTCCCATTCGCGCCGGTCCTCGGCTAATCAGCCGGTTACAGACTGATTTTCAGCTGGCTACTTTTCATTTAAAAGTTTCAATTGGCTAGCTTGTCGACCCCTCTCCCGCTAGAATAGAAGATGCGTATCGTTCAGCGACCTATTGATAGGATAGGCGCCTGTCAGTCACAAAGCGAGCGATGACTGGGAAACGAAGTCTGCCGTCTATCCCGCCTCCCAGTACAATGTGCAGGCGCCGTGGTTGGTTTCAGTCAAATGTATTTACATGGAGGAGGGAGAGAGCATGATGCTCGGAGGGAGAGAGAGAGAGAGCATGATGCTCGGAGGGAGAGAGAGAGAGAGCATGATGCTCGGAGGGAGAGAGAGAGAGAGCATGATGCTCGGAGGGAGAGAGAGAGAGAGCATGATGCTCGGAGGGAGAGAGAGAGAGAGCATGATGCTCGGAGGGAGAGAGAGAGAGAGCATGATGCTCGGAGGGAGAGAGAGAGAGAGCATGATGCTCGGAGGGAGAGAGAGAGAGAGCATGATGCTCGGAGGGAGAGAGAGAGAGAGCATGATGCTCGGAGGGAGAGAGAGAGAGAGCATGATGCTCGGAGGGAGAGAGAGAGAGAGCATGATGCTCGGAGGGAGAGAGAGAGAGAGCATGATGCTCGGAGGGAGAGAGAGAGAGAGCATGATGCTCGGAGGGAGAGAGAGAGAGAGCATGATGCTCGGAGGGAGAGAGAGAGAGAGCATGATGCTCGGAGGGAGAGAGAGAGAGAGCATGATGCTCGGAGGGAGAGAGAGAGAGAGCATGATGCTCGGAGGGAGAGAGAGAGAGAGCATGATGCTCGGAGGGAGAGAGAGAGAGAGAGCATGATGCTCGGAGAGAGAGAGAGAGAGCATGATGCTCGGAGAGAGAGAGAGAGAGCATGATGCTCGGAGAGAGAGAGAGAGAGCATGATGCTCGGAGGGAGAGAGAGAGCATGATGCTCGGAGGGAGAGAGAGAGCATGATGCTCGGAGGGAGAGAGAGAGCATGATGCTCGTGAATTTGCAGGTCCCATGTAATGTGGTAACGACGAGCTGAAATCCACGACCTAGCCTAATTATTATTTTCTAGGAAATGCATTTTATTTTGTGTTTCACATAGCCAGCCACAGAGTCGTGGCGCATAGTATGCCATTTACTGTGCTATAACAACTGAACGGCAAGTGTTGACTAGTTTATAAAAAGGTGTCGAACTGCCTGAATAAAGTCGACCTCCTATACCCCTTTGCCCTTCATAAATCATGCAACGTGATTATACATCTATGGTATCGCATCGGGACTATTAAACCAAAGGATTTCCGAGGTTTCCTTTCCTAGGACGTTGAGGCTTGCCAGACAGCGACAAAAGTGACCAACTCTTAGACCTGCGTTCATTTGGCTCCCTAATTTGCATAGACTATTGTCAGGCCTATGTTTTTTGCCCATTTCCTGCAGATAAATGATCAAATAACTAATCATTCACTGCAGGAACAATAGAGAGCTTAATTCGGGTCCAAACGTGATATTTAGGGCCCTCACGTAATCCAGGCATTAAAACGGAATTCAACAATATATTGAATTTAATAGGGAATCAACTAAATGTATTGAAAATGTATTCAATTTGCCTAAGTTTATCATGATGGAATCAGAACATTTGTCAGTCAACTTTCCAAATGTCGACCACCATAGCGAAGTAAACTTCGAGTCACGTGATGACGTGTGTGATCCTCCCACTACGACTCGTTGGGAAAGCATGCAGTTATGAACTTCACAGGGTGGTGAAAGTGGAGGCGATGAGCTTGATGCTCCTTTCCAATACATATTAATGGTCTTATTCTGTTGATGCTTGTTTGACAAATAAAACTAATCTCGCTCTTTTGTCCATAATAATAATAATTTCATTACACTATACCCGCACTGTATCTGCAAGCTGTTGGCTAAAGCGCACATGCCAATACAAGAGAGGGAACATCGCTATATAAAATCTTTTGTTTATATTATTTATATCCCAGGGCAAAATTAGCCAGCAACATGAAGCTAGCTAGCTAAATGTCCATGAATGTTTCATGTGTTTCGACCTGTGCCCAAATTAATATCCGTTGGGTCAGAGTGCGCTTCGATATTTCAACCTGCGAGCCCTGATCGAGTCTGGTGCGGATGGACAAAAATCAACACGCACGTAATGGCGCTCGCATGGGCGTGCCCGGTGCAGTCAGCATGTTAGATAAATATTGATCCAGCTCGACTGCGTCACGGCACAGACGTGGCAAAGCAATTGCTGAATGTCTCGAGCGAGGCTGATCTAAATGACATACGTTTCATAGCTCTGCCATAAAAAATGTGACCAACGCACTTCCAAACCTAAAATAAGTAATTGCGTAGAAGTCAAACATTTGTTTTACGTCGGAGGCAGACACATTGCATATGCTCAGAACGTCACAAATGGATCCCATTTACATAGAGTCCTTATCCCCTTGTCTATAGGAGGGATGCATGCTGTTTAAAAATGGGACAAATGTTGATTTTGACATTCACAAATCTTCCAGATTTTGACTATCATTAATGTCATATGTTTGGTAAAGTAATAAGAAAGTGAAATATTGTGTGTAGATGTTCCTAAAACAAATTATAACTACAGTACCAGTCAAAGGTTTGGACACATCTACTCATTTATTTGTGTTATGACAAGGTAGGGGTGGTATACAGAAGATAGCATTATTTGGTAAAAGACCCAAGTCCATATTATGTCAAGAACAGCTCAAATAAGCAGAGAGAAACGTCAGTCCATCATTAATTTAAGACATGAAGGTCAGTCAATCTGGAACATTTCAAGAACTTTGACAGTTTCTTCAAGTGCAGTCGCAAAAACCATCAAGCGCTAAGATGAAACTAGCCTCTGCTGCAGAGGATAAGTTCATTGGAGTTATCGGCCTCAGAAATTGCAGCCCAAGATATCTCAACATCAACTGTTCAGAGGAGACTGCGTGAATCAGGCCTTCATGGTCGAATTGCTGCAAAGAAACCACTACTAAAGGACACCAATAAGAAGAGACTTGCTTGGGCCAAGAAACACGAGCAATGGAAATGAGACCAGTGGAAATCTGTCCTTTGGTCTGATGAGTCCAAATATTTTGGTTCCAACCGCCATGTCTTTGTGAGACGCAGAGTAAGTGAACGGATGATCTCCGCATGTGTGGTTCCCACCGGGAAGCAAGGAGGTGTGATAGTGTCACCAGCAAAGCACTGTCTGATTTATTTAGAATTCAAGGCACACTTAATCAGCATGGCTACCACAGCATTCTGCAGCGATACACCATCCCATCTGGTTGCGCTTAGTGGGACAATCATTTGTTTTCAACAGGACAATGATCCAACACACCTCCAGGCTGTGTAAGGGTTATTTAACCAAGAAGGAGAGTGATGGAGTGCTACGTCAGATGACCTGGCCTCCACAATCACCCGACCTCAACCCAATTGAGATGGTTTGGGATGAGTTGAACCACTGAGTGAAGGAAAAGCAGCCAACACGTGTTCAGCATGTGGGACCTCCTTCAAGAATGTTGGAAAAGCATTCCAGGTGAAGCTGGTTGAGAGAATGCCAAGAGTGTAAAAAGCTGTCATCAAGGAAAAGGGTGGCTACTTTGAAGAAACCTAAAATACATTTTGATTTGTTTAACACTTTTTGGGTTACTTTCATAGTTTTGATGTCTTCGTTATTATTCTACAATGTAGAAAATATAAAGACAAGCCCTGGAATGAGTAGGTGTGTCGAAACTTTTGACTGGTACTGTATATAAGGACACATTATGAAGTTTATTATTAAACTTTTTGTTTTAATCATATATTTGTATATGTTTATTTATACGTTTGTGAACTAGATCATTTGTGTACTAGAGTGTTGAAAAGTGTTGTTTTTTCTCAGACATAAATAAGCAATTCAAGGTGAAAGCAAAAGTTCTAGTTTTCTAGGGGGGGAAACACTACTACATGAATAAGATACTGCCCTCTTGCTAGATTGATGATTAAAGCCATAGTTAAAACCTTGCAAGACGCCTGTCAGCTCAACTGGTTAACCCCATCAAACACCTTTGGGATGAATTGGAACGCCGACTGCGAGCCAGGCCTAATTGCCCAACATAAGTGCCCGACCTCACTAATGCTCTTGTGGCTGAATGGAAGAAAGTCCCTGCAGCAATGTTCAAACATCTAGTGTAAAGCCTTCCCAGAAGAATGGAGGCTGTTATAGCAGCAAAGGGGGACCAACTCCATATTTTGGAATGAGATGTTCGACGAGCATAGCGTCGAACGAAAAGATGTAGTGTATCTTTTCAATAACCAAAAATATTTTATTTTCAGCTGTTTGAAGCTGGTGTAGAAAACCGAATGTAAAAGACAATCGAAACTTAACAGGAAGCATAGAAATAGCGCATAGAACATATCTACCGCTTCTTAGACTTGCTTTCAATGAGAATGACATATCTATTAGTCACATTTCTATGTGCATTTGGTCATATGCAGCTTTAAATTGTAATATCTTAAATATATTTTTGCAGTATGCAATGAGTGCGTGTGATGTCCTGGTGTGTTAGAGGAGTATGCATAATATGAAAGATTATATTACGGTTGCATTTGCATGAGCGTTGTTAAATGTGTGTATGTACTCACAGAGTAGAGCGGCCGAGCTGAAGGAGTGTGATCCCGTTGACCATTCCCTCGCCCACCTGGGATCTTCAGGGGTGGGAGAGGGGCATCAGGAGCACCACAGAGGCCCCGGACCGCGGGTACTACAACAGTGTAGGGACAGGCTGGAAAGGGAGAGACATATTAATCTTTAATTGTTGTTTTTAAGCTTTTGATTGCAATAAGACTCTGAACATGCGAGATAACGTTGCTTAAATCTTGTGTTCCCCGGTGTATTTTAATTATTTGGTGCAATACAGGCCGACGTATCAAGTGAAAGTAAAATTGGTAACCAAAATACTGAATGTGTGATTTAATTCACCCTCAAAGCGCATTATAGTTGGTTGTCCATGTAGGCAATGGCGTGTATTCATGGATGCCAAGTGAAGCCAGGCTTCCCCCAAAAAAATTACGAAGAAAAAAAACATAAAATAATTGTCTCTTTCGTATCTCTGTTTCATAAATGTTCCTTCTCAATGTATCTCACCGGAGAAAGCATCAGAGTGAGCGAAAAGAGCCCCTCTGTAAGCCATCTATCTGATGCTGTCTGGTCAAAAAGAGTATGACAGTATGAGTATGACATTGTTGCCACCCGTAGCATTGAATGCAAGGGAAACCAGTGAGCATTTGGCCTCCCTTGACAAAAAAAAAGTATAAAATAGCCAATCGGCGTTGAGCTAAACTGTGTGTGCTCAACTGTGAATGGTCCTGGCGCACCAAAAAAATAAAGTGGCAAGGAAGCCAGTTTGGATTTGGCTTCACTCCAATCACATCTACAGCAAATCATCATCGAGAGATTTTTGTTGTTGAATTGTTGCATCGTTGCCCTCTGGCGGCTAGCTAGCTAGTTAAAATTGGCCCTTTCCTAAATTAGCCATGGATGGAGATCGGGATTTGGTTTTACTTCATTCTCTGTACTGACCAATGATTATAACAGCGATTTTGATCCAAACATAAACTCATACATTGTGCCCCTGGCCTGAGAGGATGTAAGTTCAAAATGTGCTAGATGTAGTAGGCTAATGTTAACCAGCTCACCTGGCGCATTTATGCCCTTGAAAATGAAGTTAAGCTAGCGAGCAACCATTTTAGCCAGGTAGCCTAGGACAACAAAAACTAAAAGCATGGGCTGTATAACTGAGCCATAGACGTATCGTCGACATGAAAAAGACAAGAGGATGGCATTGGTGTTTCCATACAAGTAGGGTGAGTCAACATGTTTTCCCTTCTTGCACAAATACACAGAAATCCGAACCTTAGACATCCACAACATATTTGGCTTACGCTGATTGGACCAAATTGTTTTTGGTATTTTTTAGTTGTCACTGTACTAAGCACAAGTGATTTGATGATGAAGCTGAAATGGCGCTGGAATAGTGGAGGCAGCTCCAGTTTTCTTTGCGACTTGCGGTAACTCTGTGGTTCTAAATCAATAGTTGTTTAGTGGTCCGAAAACGTAGGTCACGTAACTGTTTGTTACATGCAATATGCTTTGTGGACTTCACCAAAACAGAGGTCGCTCTCCGGTTTTGTGATGAAACAAAAGGTGTGGTTTAATTTACTCTGCCACTGGGTCTTCTTATTGTCTCGGCCTTATCACGGTCACAAATTGTATTGGTCACATACACATATTTAGCAGTTATTGCGGGTGTAGCGAAATGCTTTATCACAACACATAGGTTGTAATATGGCTTTAATTGTTTTCACTGGCTTGGCTTCCCCAGTGATTTGACCCACGCACCGCTACTGCATGTAGGCTATGTGAGTTCACCACCTCCTTCATAATTGTGATACTCATTGAAAGGCGAGGTCAGTACAGGTGCATCAAAGCTGGGACCAACAGACTGAAAAATAGCTTCTATTAAATAGCCATCATTGCCGGCTTCCACCTGGTTATGCAACCTTGCACTTTAGAGACTGCTGCCCTATATACATAGACTTGGAATCACTTGTAACTTTAATCATGTTTACATACCGCTTTACTCATATGTATATACTGTATTCTATTCTGCTGTATTTTAGTCAATGCCACGCCGACATTGCTCAATCTATTATTTATTTATTTCTTAATTCCATTCTTTTACTTCTGGATATGTGCATTGTTGTGAATTGTTAGATACTACTGCACTGTTGGAGCTAGGAACACAAGCGTTTCGCTACACCCGCAATATCTGCTAAATATGTGTATGTGACCAATACAATTTGATATGGCTTTAGTGTGACATTATATTTTGCCCTATAACCTAAACAAATTGTATTATTCCAAGGCAAAACTACATCATGAATAAACATAAGCCACCATGTATGTGATGGATAGCATTATATGGCACACATCAGGTTGCCTAACGCTGGAGGCTGCCTTGCATCCGGAGGGCACTTGTGATGGGTCATTCACGAACGAACGACTCTTTTTGAACGGGTCTTTTTGGTGAACGTCAGGAACCGAATCGGTGAAAGAGCCATTCATTTGGCTCCCTGACTGCAACTACTGCCTTTTGATTTAAAGATAAATGACAAAATAATTATCTAAAGAGGGTGAACCCTCACCGCCTAAACAATAAATAGTGCGGAGAGCGTGTCAATCTGGTCCACGCTAATTTTATAATTGCAATTTTTTTTGGGGGGGGTGCAAGGTAACATTTTATTTGAACGCGCATTTCACGATCTGATAGCTTACCTTTTGGGCTATACGTTGGATAGCTGTACTTTTTTCAGGGTTCTAGCTCGGTCAATTTTCAAGCATTTTGAACAAAGAGCCGTTTGGGAGCCGGCTCACCGAAAATACTCGGATTGCCCCACGATGGGGAAAACGTGCACGACGAGGAAAAACGTGCCCAATCTAAACTGCGTATCTGCCCGATGACAAATTAACTTGACCAAAAACCTGCCAATGATCGCTACAAGTCAAACGTATAAATAGCATACTACATGGAATAATGAATTGATCCCACGTAGATATGTAATTGCACCATTATTTAATTTATTCATAGGGTTTGGCTGATTAATTCAACAATACTTTGACAATATAACTCCAATATTGTTTTGGGTGTATCATTTTGAGGGACGAATAGTATAATGGTATAACGTTACAATGTAACCGTAAAAGCGTGTGACGTCAACATGGAGGAATGACATTGCGTCACTTGGGCCTTTTGATTAATAATCAATTGTGTTTAGAGAAAAGGTAACAATGGACGTGGATTCCGCGTGTTTCTTCTGTTTTAAGTTGCTCATCCATGAAACAAGCCATTCTAATGACAGTTTCATTTTGGGCCTTTTAACTCGTTGACCTGTGAGTTAACGGTAGCTAGCTACCTGACTATGCTATGCTTTCAGGTGGCAAGCTAGTTACACAGCTAACGTTAACTCATCTTATCTAGCTAAAGTACAAAACGATGTCATTGGCAACCATTGAAACAAATCTAAATAAATGGTTAAGGTGTTCAGTTTGTAAAAAAGTGGTGATGGATATAGCTAGGCTTCCTAGAGGACCTTGATAATGTGGCTAGATTTTAGCCTAGCTTCTGTTATACAAATGACGTATCTAGGCTAGCTAGCGTAGGATAAGCTAAGGGAGAGGACTAACCTTAAACAATAACGTTATAATTCTTTACCCCAAATGAATGTAGGATATGTTTCACAGATTACTTATCTAGCTAACCAGTTGTGGACAAATATGAATATTTTACGTCATAAGAAATTAAATACCAGTTTATATTAGTAGCTAACGTTACTTCCTCGTCACTGAAAAATGCACCATCCCCCACTTCACTTCGCTATTTTCTCAGTCTTCACTTACTTGCCAATCATGTCACAAATATTAACGTTACTACTTAAATCCGCCATTGTAGTACAGAACTGTGGTTTTCCTTCTTTCTCGCGAGCAAAGCAATGACTGTTTAAGATCCGCTGGAGGTTGGATTTTACCATCCGGCCTCGGGTAGAGACACGACGGGCTTCTGACTGCTCACTGCAATGGTCGGCTGAGGAATAGAGCTCGATCAGTTCTGAACTCAAGCTATGAGCTACGTAGGGAAAACAAGCGATACGTAGCTAGTTAGAGGTGAAGTTAGCTACATGGGGGCGTCTTCCGTGCAAGTGGAAAAATACCAAGGCGAGTAAACTAACAACAAAGACAGACAGACAGCAGGGCTGATGTTTGTCATCAAGGTAAGAAAAGTTGAACGTGTAGTCTCCATGCAACATTATAATTAGTCTTTCAGTTACATTTCATTTGATTGAAAGGTACAGCATCATTCATGGCTTGAACAGTGGGTGAATAGGTGAATTATAACTAGGCCTTATTCATATTATTGTCAATTTAATGTAATACAGTAGCTACATATTTGTATAGTTTTGCATATTGTTACTCTAGCCCCCCCAGCAGTATAAAATACCACTTTGCCTCCCCTGCAGTAGAAGATACTACTTTGCCATAACAAACTAGACATTTTGGCTAAAAACATTTTCTTTGTGAACCCAACAGTGGACTGGAGAGACTGCAATAGGCTACAAACCTATGTTCTCGCCAAGCAGGTTAATCTCCTTGGAATGAGGATATAGCCTTGGACTGTTTATCTGGCTCTAAAAGGTGTCAATGTCAGTATGTCTGGTGGATAAGCTTTGAGGAGTAGCTATTTATCTTGGATGCTATTACCAGGGGCAAAGCAAGAATACGTCCCAAATGGCACCCTATTCCCTGGGTGTCATTTGGAACGTAGCCCAAGACAAGCCAGTGCTTAAATTGACCCCAGTGACCTTTTACCTTGGAGTTAAACATAACATTCATACACAACTCTGTTGAATGGCTGAAGCAACTGGCCTATACCGATTGCCTCATCCAATCTGGCCACTGCCATTATGATGTGTCTCATATTGGTATGTGAAGCCTATGGAGAGAAATGCAGCAACATTCACGCTTTAGCCTGATTAATTTCCTTTCATGTCTTTAGCCAGCCCCAAATCAAAATGCCAGACTATGCTTATCATAGTAACCATGGCATGAACTGGCACCCTATTTCCTATATAGTGCAGTACTTTTGACCAGAGCACGATGGACAGTGTACACTTTTGCACTACACAGGGAATAGGGTGCAATACCTACAGTATTTCAGTTCATAATAGCCAACTTGTTGTGATGTTGAGCGGTCTGCTGCTTGCCCCACAGCTCCAAGTAAGGGTAGCTGCAGCCCAATATGGTGACCGGAGTGTGGGTGAGTGGGTGAGTCAAAAGTAGTGGGTGTATGGAATGCGAATCAGCTAATTGGGCAGATTTGTTGCCACTCAAGACCGTTTGGCGTGGCTGACTAACTAATATTGATAACCATCTAGACGTCACCTTGATACATACAGTACCAGTCAAAACTTTGGATACACCTACTCATTCAAGGGTTTTTCTTTATTTTTTACTATTTTCTACATTGTAGAATAACAGTGAAGAACTATGAAATATCACATATTGAATCATGTAGTAACCAAAAAAGTGTTGAACAAATCAAAATATATTTTAGATTCTTCAAAGTATCCACCCTTTGCCTTGATGACAGCTTCACGTGGAAGGCTTTTCCATCAGTCTTGAAGGAGTTCTTATTCTAAAATTGATTAAAATAATTCCTCATCAATCTACACAAAATACCCCATAATGACAAAGCGAAAACAGGTTTTTAGAAATGTTTGCTAATTTATTAAAAATAAAAACAGAAATACCTTATTTACATAAGGCCCTTTGCTATGAGACTCAATTGAGCTCAGGTGCATCCTGTTTCCATTGATCATTCTTGAGATGTTTCTACAACTTGATTGGAGTCCACCTGTGGTAAATTCAATTGATTGGACATAATTTAGAATTGCACACACCTGTCTATATAAGGTCCCACAGTTGACAGTGCATGTCAGAGCAAAAACCAAGCAATCAGGTCGAATGAATTGTCAGTAGAGCTCCGAGACAGGATTGTATCGAGGCGCAAACCCGGCGAAGGGTACCAAAAAATGTCTGTATAATTGAAGGTCCCCAAGAACACAGTGGCCTCCATTCTTAAATGAAAGAAGTTTGGAACATACAAGACTCTTCCTAGAGCCAGACTCCCGTCCAAACTTAGCAATCGGGGGATAAGGGTCTTGGTCAGGGAGGTGACCAAGAACCCAATGGTCACTCTGACAGAGCTCCAGAGTTCCTCTGTGGAGATGGGAGAACCTTCCAGAAGGACAACCATCTCTGCAGAGCTCCATCAATCAGGCCTTTTATGGTAGAGTGGCCAGACGGAAGCCACTCCTCAGTAAAAGGCACATGACAGCCCACTTGTTTTGCCAAAAGGCACCTAAAGGACTCTCAGACCATGAGAAACAAGATTCCCTGGTCTGATGAAACCAAGATTGAACTATTTTACGGGAATGCCAAGAGCGCTTTCGACTTCTTTCCACAGCTCTGCACTGACACCCTTTGCTGGCTGTAATTAAACTATGATCTACATGTAATGTGTCCTTTGAACCACTAGGTGTCATCCTTGCATTACAAACACTTGTAACAGGTTTGAAGTGTTCTAGCTACATTGTCATTCATGTCAGTTATGTTCAAGGAAGATGTTTGTTTTGTGTTTCAGCAATTGTATGGCTGGGTATCTGAAAGGTTTGGGGTGACAGGACAATTTCAACTTTGGATGGTTTCTCCATGAGTTCATATACTTAAAAATGTCAATTGTGAAAACATGAGTTTGATATGGTGCTGAATTGAAATGTGCAAGGCTGACTAATACAGAAAATAGTAGAAAGTATGAGAACACAGATCCTGTCTCCCCTACACCTTCTGCAGCTAGGTGAAGTCTAAATATGCATTCCAAATGACTATTTCCTATATAGTGCACTACTGTTGACCAGAGCCATATGAGCCCTGGTCAGAAGTAATGCACGGAATAGGGTGACATTTCGTGTGTAGGCGGGCCGATGTGGTAAACAACTGTCTCTCAGTATGCCTTCGCTTATTGTCAAAACAGATTCAGTGGAGTGCAGATCTGGCTTGTACAGGCTTGTTGTTTACAGCTGTGTAACCACTCCAGAAATCCCTCTGTACAGCAGTGGAACATTATGATTTAAGGGTATGACGATTACCTGAACAGAGGAGGAATCGTGATAAATTAGCCCTAAAAGGAGCATCTATTCGAAACGTTCTAATTATTGCCCAATCTTGTTGTGTTTGACATACGTTGTGTTTCATACTCAGTAGGAACGTATACATATTCGTACATTCAGTCCTCATGAGATCTCATAGATTTAGAAATCAAAGTGAAGTGAAGTGAATTGAATCGTGCCAGGGGGTTGGTTAATGTTCATCTATAGAGACCCAAAACCTCCCAACAGCTTTTCATCCCATGTCTGACCTGAGCTCTCCCACTCCCCCAGGGTAAAAGTGGAGGACTGAAGGTTGCTGTGGTGTGTGCGTCTCTGTAGCAGTGGCAGATATGTTGGTTCAATTGAAACATAATGAAGGCGTTTAATTTGCATGAAGAGTGCCTTGGTCCTTCCTGAAAAAAAAGTTTGTTAGATCTCAAATTTTTTACCACAATTTTCACAATATGACGACTGAAACCTCCACATTGTGTAATGTTGAAATACAGAGAGATTACAACCAGGAATGTTAAATTGTCGTTTCCTTGCAGGGACTTTCTGCTTGCAGTGGCGGTCAGTGCCGTTTAAGATGAGGGAGGACAATGCATTTTTTCATGAGCATGGTCTTATTTCTGTTACAGCCTATTGGTTGACTCTCATTCATATTCCATTCACCCAGTTCAATGTAACAGTGATAGGTTTAGGCTACCTCATGATAATCAGATTTTCCCTATACCCATTAGGAGGTTGCTACAACCTAGCCGATGAATGAAAGATTACAAGGTAGTTGCACACAGGTCGAGAGACAAATGTGAGGTGACAGACAGAGATACAGTGACATTCAATACTACCTTGCACACTCTCGCCTGCATATAGCGGATATAGGGTGTAATCATTAGTCCGACAGTTGCAAACACTAGTTTCTATTGGACAAATTCCAGTATGCTTATGTAACAGTTTAACTTTACGTCCCTCCCCTCGCCCATACCCGGGCGCGAACCAGGGACCCTCTGCACACATCAACAACAGTCACCCACAAAGCATCGTTACCCATCGCTCCACAAAAGCGTGGTTCCCTTGCAGAGCAAAGGGAACCACTACTTCAAGGTCTCAGAGCAAGTGACGTCACCAATTGAAAGGCTATTAGCGCGAACCACCGCTAACTATCTAGCCATTTCACATCCGTTACACTCACCCCCCTTTCCCGCAGCAACCAGTGATCCGGGTCAACAGCATCAATGTAACAGTTTAACTTAAGTCCGTCCCCTTGCCCCGGGCGCGAACCAGGGACCCTCTGCACACATCAACAACTGACACCCACGAAGCATCGTTACCCATCGCTCCACAAAGGCCGCGGCCCTTGCAGAGCAAGGGGAACCACTACTTCAAGGTCTCAGAGCAAGTGACGTCACCGATTGAAAGGCTATTAGCGCGCACCACCGCTAACTAGCTAGCCATTTCACATCCATTACACTTATCCCCGTTTTGTTCCGTTTGCTTACGTTCAATAAACCTTTTCAACAGAATTGGCAGAATGAATACACCCCTGATCACGCGTAAACACAGTTCACTTTCATAGCAGCCACATTGTATTCCTTCTCACATCCATGCACTCTCATCCTCTCACTTCTTCCCTTCGCTTGTGGACTTCAATGCACAACACATCAGCTGTATGTGACCAGGCGAAAAAACCTTTCCAAACCAAACCATATCATAAACGCTACACACTGCCTACATCGTTGTCACCATATTAGCTAAAGTAATGTCATAGTCAGTATAGCTAATAGAACAAACGCGTTCGTAAACCCGCTACAATCATGCAGTAACATTAGTGTGCAGTCAGTAAGCAGTTACACCGGCAGGCCCCGGTGGCATTAAATGAGTAATACCAAAAGCTTACCATTAATTAATTGGAAGAGTTCCAGCGTTGTTTTGGAAAGTCATAGCCAGCTAGCTAACATAGCATCCCTCTTTCTGAGCAGGGTGTTCCAGTAGGCTAAACTAGCTAGCTGCATTTGCTTGCTAAGTAAGTGATACTAAAGGGAAAAAAATGGAAATCTCTCTTGCTTCTCCTTCATTTTGGAAAAAATGAAATTGTTCAAAACTGTTCAACTATTGTCTTTCTCTCTCTGAGTCAACTACTCACCATTTTATACACTGCAGTGCTAGCTAGCTGTAGCTTATGCTTTCAGTACTAGATTCATTATCTGATCCTTTGATTAGGTGGACATGTCAGTTCATGCTGCAAAAAGTCCTCCGGAAGTTATAATTACTGTATAAGTCTATGGAAGGGGGTGAGAACCATGAGCCTCTTAGGTTTTTTATTGAAGTCAATGTACCCAGAGGAGGACAGAAGCTAGCTGTCTAGACCTTTTTTGTAGAATAGCGTGTTTTAATCAGTCATTTGGTGGCGTGTTTATATTTAGTATAGTTTTATTTTAAAAGGATAACTTTCTAAACATTTTACAATTTACATTTTTATGAAATTCACTGAGGAGGATGGTCCTCCCCTTCCTCCTCTGAGGAGCCTCCACTGACTGCTTGGTACCACATTTGTACCATTTTGTACATTTTCCTTACATCTCCCTGACTCAGACATTCAAGCCTTTCTTCCATTTCATTAGCAGCTAAGGTCTTACAACGTACCAGGCCATAATCAGCAGCACACTTATATCCATTCACAGGTTCCGCCCATTTGATTCAAACCAGAAAGACTGAGACGGAGTATGGTGTGAATGTGTGAAAACATTTCCAATTTATTAATAGATGCAGGTGAGGCTCACACATTCTGTTAATAACTTGTTAGTCATCAGAGAAGTGTAAATGTTCTCGTCACATACTGATAACCGCAGTGGAATAGAACAGTGTTTGGACTGTTTCCTTTGCAGCCTCAGGCCATATTTCTCATTGGAGAAGAAGCGAAGAAGTTAAAATGTGTATGGAAGCAGTCTGCTGCAATGCACTGGCAAAGGAGAGGAGACACAGCAAGCACGACAGCAGAAGCATTAAAACATCAAGCTCTAAAACAAACAAAGTAATAAAAAGGGAAAAATAATCACAGGTAGCGTCCTAAAATGGCACCCTATTCCCTAAACAGTGCACTACTTTGGACCAAAACCCTATATTGGCCCTAGTCAAAAGTAGTGCACTATGTAGGTAATATAGTGTTATGTTGGACGCAACCAAAAAACTAAAAGGCATTCCAGTGACTAATACAGGTTAAACAATTGGATTTCATAAATACTTTCACTATGGATCTTATCCATTGCAATTATTAAGACCTGCTTGAGTGGGGCACACCAGTTGATCTACAATCTCTGTATGTACAAAGTTATATCTGTCTCCAGACCAGTCTGTGAAATTCCAGTTTCACATATCGAAGAGGGAGGATAGGGGTTACGATTTACAATTTAAGTTCTCAGTCACCATAACACACGGAGAACTAAAGGCACTGTAACAATTTTAGAATATCGAAAACAACAATTGTAGATGATATTAAGATAAGTATTGGGGTAAGTGGGGCCATAGCAGTGGTGGTTCTGGCCAGCTTAACTAATGCAATACACACCGTATTAAGTGGCATTAGGCAGTACACATTTCTAATTGGTTCAGGTCAGACTAGTTCCATTCAGTCAAAACAGCTTTGCCTTTCAAATGGCTGCCTCTCTAACGACCATTACCCTTACTCCCCATATGGATTGACGAGGTGAGATGCAACATCATACCTTTTACACTGAATAGTAAGCATCATTCTGGAACCCGTTGACTCCGTGTCAACACGTTTACCACATGTGCCATTTTAATATCGGCAAATGTAAATACTTGTGTGTGACCCTCTATTTACATTTTGTAATCAGCAAACAAAAGTTACATAGCTGCACAGGCACAATAAAACATTTATGTCAAGACTTGCTGGAGTGGACAGGGATGAAATACCAGCCGGGAGCTCTTACTATTCCAAAGGTCAAAGGGCATCGAGAAGTCCTATTAATTAAGGACAAGACCGTAACAGTTAGAATGTCTTGGCTCGCCTGTTGTTCATTAGTACTTTGCATTATAGTAAAGTGTACATCTTTGTCTGATTAGAATGCTCCATTCTGTGCACGTCTCTTCTCACAGGGGCTGTGTTTTGGGGTGGAGAGTGCAGAGTGCTCAGTCTGGCCAGAGAGACCATTCCATGTTCGGCTGTTCTGTCCATCCCTGGCCTGGCTTTGCTTTTGGACAATCTCCAGTGGTCTGCCTTAGTCCCATACAGTAAACAAAACAGCAGTCTGTAAACTAGAACACATATACAGTAGAAGCTGAATGGACAGTCGGTGACGCCTTGCTTTCATGCATGTCGTTGTAAAAGGAGGCAGGCGGGCAGCAGGTTCACATTGTATTTTCGTATATCCTCCGTGACAGATACAGGGAAACCCAGGGCGTTGGTTTATTGTCTCTACACGTTGTCCACAAACTCGCCCCAATCCCAAAACGATCCAATCTTTTCAGATCTCAAGGAGTGCCGAGGGAGCTAGGGGTTGATTTGGGATTCAGAAAGTTTGTCCAGTCAGTGTTTCAGTCATTTGAGTGAGTAGAGCAGCTCAGCAGTATGACACAGGGACAGAGGGTGAGCGGCACTGAAGTACTGGCAACACAGCCAGTCCTCCAACTCTGCGTTCCTCTCCGGCTCCAGAGACCTCTCAGCAAACTTCATCATCAGCAGGGCTCTCTTCACGTCCAGCCAGTTGAGGAGGCCCTCGTGGCAGGGTCCTTCTCCGGGGCCCAGCCTGTCTCGGACCCCCCACTGCTGCTGCTCCATCAGGTCCCTCCGGGGGCCCCACAGTAGGCTCTGCAGCACCCGCTTGGCCTCCTGGATGTGGATGCGTTTGATTGGGTCTGGCTGGAGGAGCAGCCGGGTTAGTCTCTGGAGCCCAGCGGAGTAGAGGGAGACTGGAGGAATGGGGGGCAGGTCCTCACAGTTGTAGTCCTGTTCTTTCAGTTTCGGGCTCACCTCGAATGGGTTGGGCTGGTGGAGCAGCTCGTAGATCAGGATTCCCGTTTGGAACTCGTCGAATTTCCGGTACTGGGCGGCCGACACGATCTCCGGGGCCAGGCGGGCGTGGTCGCGTTTAATGCGGGGATCATTGGCAGCGGAGTCCTCAGTGTTTCGCTGCTTGGCCTTGGCGAAGCTGGCGATGACCAGGCGGGGGAGGTGCTTCTGGTCGTAGGGGGCATTAGGGTTGGCCTGCAGGGGACGACGGTGAGGGATCAGGAGAAGGTTCTCCAGACAGAGGTCGCGGTGTGTGACCCCGTGCTCCTTTAGGTGCTCCAGACCGTTGCACAGCTGCAGCAGGAGGAAGCAGACCCGCCGTTCGTACACCTACATGAAAAACAATACATTTCATTTGTAGAGCGCTATTCATCAGAACTCACAAAGTTCTGTACATCAAAACAAGATAAAAAAGTCTGAAAGCTTAAAGCAAAAATGAAGAAAGCTATGAGTGTCCCAAATGGCACCATATTCCCTATATAGTGCATTACTTTTGACCAGGGGCCTATGGTGCCATTTGAGAGGCAGCCTAGTACTGTACAAGATACGCAGACAGACAACTGACCTCTGGCTGAGCCTGGTGGAAGGACGCCCACTCCTTCACGAAGTCTGCCGTACTCTGCTGTGGCACCTCCTGGGTGATAACCACCACGCGTTCCTTGTCCCCCTGCGTGGGGTTGGGCCCGAGGGGCAGTGAAGCCTCGTCAGGGGGGAGCATGCTCTGGGGGACGCAGGCGATGAAGTGACCACAGTCCTGCTGGAGGTTGAAGTGGGGTGGGAGGGTTTGCTGGACAGACAAGCCGTAGAGGTGACCCTGCTTGGCTTCAGAGGTCTGGCTCTTACAGATCTGGAGCGAGAGAGAGAAACATACTGGGTATAGTTGGTCGAGAATGGAGGAGGGGAGAGTCAACGCCATAATGTGGAGAGAATTAGGAAAATGTCTGCCTGGCACTTTCAGAGGACAGAGTGGAGGAGGAAGAGACTGCTTAGACCACAATATGCATAGTGAGGAAAATACTTGAATTACATTGATACACAAGAGTCAAAGCCCTGATGTGGACAGAATGTGGAAATACTTCAGTTATATTGAAACAGTTTTATGACTTGTATACTATCTCTGCATCCAGAATCAAATCTTGCCTGTGTGCTTGCACACTACTTGTCTGTCACAAGAGACTTTGCAAGAGATTCCCCCCCTTATTGTACTACTTGTTTGCAGCTTCAAGTAGAGACATTAACACGTTCTCCACTTGCACTTAGTGAGATTTAGTATTCTCACTCGCCGTCGCCAAGCTTTAAATCCCGCATTCATTCCGATCTTGCTTTCAAGCAGACAAACACTGGTACACTTATGGCAGCTCAGATGAATGAGTCTCATCGTGTACAATACGTGCAAAGCCAAACACTGTGCGTCGCATCCCAAAATGGCACCTTATTCCCTACATAGTGCACTACTTTTGACCAGAGTCCTATAGACCCTAGGCAAAAGTAGTGCACTATATTGGGAATAGGGTGAGCTCTGATATGACATAGGGTACTTCCCAAATTGCACCCAATTCCATATATAGTGCAATACCTTTGACCAGGGCCCATAGGGAAATGTAGTGCACTATATAAGGAATGGGGTGTAATTTGGGACAGTCTGATGATTACTATGAAGGCTGGATTATTTCATGCACTGTGTGTGTGTGAGAGAGAGAGGGGATCTTTGATGTGTGTGTGTGTGTGTGTACAGGCCTTGACAACAGGCGTGTGTATAACTGTAAATCCTGGCTGGCATGTAAAGATTAATGGACCCAGAGACATTAGGAAAGACTATGCAGAGCCTCGGGCAGCAAACCTCCCTTAACACACACACGGCCCTGCTCTCGATTTACACGTTGCTAATGACTTTGGGACAAAGGTCAGTCAGAATGAATGCAGAGCAGCACACCCTCCTCCCTCCACGGCAGGCTACAGTACATTCCCTGGAGGAACACTAGAAGGGTGGGACCTTCTCTTCTCTCAGAGAACAAACAAAATCTGTCCCAAATGGCACCCTATATGGTCAAAAGTAGTGCACTATGTAGGGAATAACATGCCATTTGGCACATACACAAAGTGAAGGGGCTGTGGCTCCCTCTGGTTCTCTAAACAGTCAAAAAGCGTGTTGAGGGGTCGACTTACTTCATTGGACAGGTTTCATTGTTTAATGAGCTAGTCTTTAACAAGGTAGGAAGATGACCTTGGTTGAGGAGTAGAACTAACACAGTCCAATCACAGGGGAGTCTGAACGCACACAATCCAATCAGAGAGGAGTTTGGATTTAAACTACAGATTACAAAGAACCTCTTCTCACGCTAATTATGTCTCTCACCGCCACATGCACATCCTCGCCACACGCTTGTTTATAAATCCCCCCCCCCCCCCCCCCCAAATATATTCTCAGCCTTGTTGTTTTATCTTTCAGACTTATTGTAAACATTAAACACCAGAGTCCTTGATATCAAAACATTTTGATTATCAAGCACTACATGAGAGCCTTGGCCCCCAAAAACAACCCCACTTTGAAACTCAAGAACACGGATAGACATATCTCCCTAGGGAAAGCGTTCTTCTGACATAAAAGGGGCCTAAATGTAGGTTAACTAAGAAAGTTTATATTCAGTTACCTTGACTGTGTGTGTAGTGTAAAACTTTGAACATTTTAAGACCACAGAGAGCTATAGAGATGAAAGGTATCTAATGTTGTCACCTTGACAGCGTAGGAGTTGGATGGGTCGGAGGCGCAGGCAGCAGAGTAGTACACAGCATCGCCTGCATTACAGCTGGCTTTGTTACAGGTCAGTTTGAACAGGGACCAGTTGCTCTCATCGAAGCGCAGCGTGTTCTTCTGATTGCGGGTGAAGTGGTCCTCACATTTCAGAGCCAGGCGCCGCAACGACTCAGCGTACAGGCCTCCCAGCTTAGAGTAGATGCCCTCTCTACTGTCTATGTTACTGAGCAGGGTCTGCAGCTGCAGGCTAGAGCCGTGGGTGGGCCCGGAGGCTGAGAGGTGAGGGCCGCTGAGCTGGGGGGAGGAGGAGGAGGTGATGCTGCCTCGGCTGTGTCCTCCGAGTCGACCACGTACTTTCAGGGGTTCGTCCAGGGTCCGGGAGTGCAGGGGGCGACCTGGAGGGCCATGACAGCGCTCTAGGGATTCGGAGGAGTAGAGGGGACGGGGGTCGACAGGGGAGGACGGGAGACTGGACAGGGATGGTATGTTTGGACGAGATGCGTTGCTCTCGGAACCACCGGTGAAGGGGAGGCGGGGGAAGGCCCAGAACAGGGGTTTCCCGGCTGCGCTGTCAGGGGCGGAGACGGTGCGGTTCACCATCTTCTTCTCGGGGAGAGGCGGTGGCTGCAGCTGGTTGGAAAGGTTGTTGCTAGGGAACGGGTCAGGAGACACTGGAGAGGAGTCCATGGGGCTTCTGGGAAATGGAGAGGCGCACGACAGACGAGGGGCATCGTGGGAACCTGTAGAGAGCGAGAGAGAAGTCATCAGTATTCATGTTGATATTGGATATCACACCAAGACAGGCTACAGGCACAAGATATAATATTACATTTGAAGCACATTTCCATTTTTTTATGTACTGAATTTACTTAAACACTGGAGAACTACTAGTACCAGCAGCATCAACACTTCTCTGATTAAACAGTTGCCGAATCCATATAGATATAAAAAACATTTGATCAAAACTGCATCAAAACAACATCTCACATTAGAAAAAACTCTGAGCTGACTTCTCTGAAGTGTGTGGTGTATGTAAGAACCCAAGCTGAGCCATAAGGGAGACTGGGCATCTATCACACCACAGTGCATGTATGCCCCACTTTGGATCTAAAAGCACCCACTAACTTGTCATTTTTGCAGATTATAAGTGTTTGCACTATTAATGTATCAATATTTGTCTATGAAATAACCAATGAACATATAGCACAACTTTTGGATTTCACCCCCGTCTCAAAATCAAATGGTTTTGATCGTTTGGAGGTTTTAGCAGAGTAAGCTTCTCTTCTCCTCTTGCTTTGGCAAAGCAGTGCTGCTCGCCAAAAGGGTTTGCTGTCCTTGTTTATGAAATGATAACTCGGGAAGTATTCGACCCCTTGACTTTTTCCACATGTAGTTATGTTACAGCCGTATTCTATTCCCCTCATCAATCTACACACAATACCCCATAATGACCAAGCTTAAACAGGTTTTTAGAAGAAGAAAAAATGAGTATTCAGACACTATTCAGACAGTACTTTGTTGAAGCACCTTTTTTCTCCCCAATTTCGTGGTATCCAATTGGTAGTTAGTCTCGTCCCATCACTGCAACTCCCATACAGACTCGTGTGAGGCGAAGGTCGAGAGCCATGCGTCCTCCAAAAAACAACCCAGCTGCACTGCTTTTTAACACAATACCCGGAAGCCAGCCCACCAATGTGTCTGAGGAAACACCGTACACCTGGCAACCGTGTCAGCGTGCAGTACGCCCGGCCCGCCACAGGAGTCGCTAGAGCCTGATTGAACAACAACATCTCTGTCGACCAAACCCTCCCCTAATCTGGACAACGCTGGGCCAATTGTGTCTCCTGGTCTCTTGGTTGCGGCCGGCTGTGACAGAGCCTGGACTCGAACCAGGATCTCTAGTGGTATAGCTAGCACTGCGGTACAGTGCCTTAGACCATTGCTCCACTCGGGGGGCCCTTGTTGAAGCACCTTTGGCAGCGATTACAGCCTCAAGTTTTCAAACTTGGCACACCTGTATTTGGGGAGTTTCTCCCATTGTTCTCTGCAGATCCTCTCAAGCTCTGTCAGGCTGGATGGGGAGTGTTGCTGCACAGCTATTTTCAGGTCTCTCCAGAGATGTTTGATCGGGTTCAAGTCCGGGCTCTGGCTGGGCCACTCATGGAAATTCAGAGACTTGAACTGAAACCACTCCTGCGTTGTCTTGGCTTTGTTAGGGTTATTATCCTGTTGAAATGTGAACCTTTGCCCCAGTCTGAGGTCAGGTTTTCATCAAGGATCTCTCTGTACTTTGCTCCGTTCATCTTTCCCTTGATCCTGACTAGTCTCCCAGCCCCTGCCGCTGAAAAACATCCCCACAGCATGATGCTACCACCACCATGTTTCACAGCAGGGATGGTGCCAGGTTTCCTCCAGACGTGACACTTGGCATTCGGGCCAAAGTGTTTAATCTTGGTTTCATCAGACCAGAGAATCTTGTTTCTCATGGTCTGAGAATCCTTTAGGTGCCTTTTGGCAAACCAAGTGGGCTGTCATGTGCCTTTTACTGAGGAGTGGCTTCCATCTGGCCACTACCATAAAAGCATGATTGGTGGAGTGCTGCAGAGATGGTTGTCCTTCTACAAGGCTCTCCCATCTCCACAGAGGAACGCTGGAGCTCTGTCAGAGTGACCATCGGGTTCTTGGTCACCTCCCTGACCAAGGGCCTTCTCCCTCGATTGCTCAGTTTGTCCTGGTAGCCAGCTCTAGGGAGAGTCTTGCTGGTTCCAAACTTCTTCCATTTAAAAATTATGGAGGCAACTGCGTTCTTGGGGACCTTCAATGCTGCCGAAATGTTTTGGTACCCTTCCCCAGATCTGTGCCTCGACACAATCCTGTTTTGGAGCTCTACGGACAGTTCCTGGTTTTAGCTCTAACATGCACTGTCAACTGTGGGACCTTATATAGACAGGTGTGTGCCTTTCCAAATCATGTCCAATCAATTGAATTTACCACAAGTGGACTCCAATGAAGTTGTAGAAACATCAAGGATGATCAATGGAAGCAGGATGCACCTGAGCTCAATTTCGAGTCTCATAGCAAAGGGTCTGAACACTTATGTAAATAAGGTATCCGTTTGTATCCGTTTTCTGTCTAAAAAACAGTTTTTGCTTTGTCATTATGGAGTATAGATTGAGTTTTTATTTTTTATTAAATCCATTTTAGAATAGGACTGTAATGTAACAATGTGGAAAAAGTGAAGTGGTCTGAATACTTTCTGAATACACTGACTGTTTATAGCAAAACTATCCAAACTATTGCAGATGGTGAATATGAACAATCAAAATATAATTGAATGCAATCTGTCACGTTCCTGACCTTATTTGCCTTTGTTTTACTTTGTTTAGTTGGTCAGGACGTGAGCTGGGTGGGTAGTCTATGTTATGTGTTTCTATGTTGGGTTGAATGTGTTGCCTGATATGGTTCTCAATTAGAGGCAGGTGTTTGACGTTTCCTCTGATTGAGAACCATATTAAGGTAGGCTGTTCTCACTGTTTGTTTGTGGGTGATTGTTCCTGTGTCTGTGTCTGTTGCACCACACGGGACTGTTTCGTTTGTTCGTTCGTTTGGCTAGTCTTTCCTGTTCGTGCGTTCTTCGTGTCTATATGTAAGTTCTCAAGTTCAGGTCTGTCTACGTCGTTTTGTATTTTCAAAGTGTTTTTCGTGTTCGTCTTGTCTTTAATAAATATCCATTATGTCTGCATACAACGCTGCGTTTTGGTCCGACCCTTACTCCTCCTCCTCATCCGAGGAGGAGGCATTAGACAGCCGTTACACAAGCCTTGATCAGCAGGTAGGCTATAGCCAGATCAGAGTTGTGTCTCTAGTAGCTTACTTTTATTCTGGTAACTAATAAAGCCTAATATTGTGCAAGCCATTTTACAAGCATTTGAATGCTGAAGGTGCCCTGCAGCTATACAAGATCAGAAATAGACCTCTCTTCGGGCGGTGCGCGAAGCTGGGCACAGTGTGCAGTTTGACTAGGCTACTGATATTCCCTGGGGTTGTTCGGCACGCAAATGGACTTGCAGATCAACGACTATCAACGCATTTGAAAGAGCGGTACTTTCAAAAGGTAGAAAGAAAGTTATTTGAGAAGAAAAAACAAACAAACAGACGATTCGTAACCTTTTGAATTGATTTTCTGACTGATGCATGCTAGATCTGGATTGGTTTGGGGTCCCGCGGCCCCCATCTTAAACATTTGAACTAGGGTCCAATGCGTATTAGTGAATCGTTACATCCCAAGGAAACACCCATCTCTACCATAAACAGGGTTCGTATAGAACAGGTACAATTGGCCACCAAGGGTTCAGAGACTGAGCAATAGGGCGAGTGAGGAGAGCGACTAACTGCCGCTAGTAGTTACTGTTGAACTAGGAGCCTACCGCCTCAGGCGCCTGTATTGATTCTTATAATTGGAGCTTTGTGTCCTTGTGCCTCCCTCACCCAGAATGCTATAAATATATAGTACATTACCAATACAGTGCATTACCCCTCACCCACAAACCTACAGTACATTAACCCTAACCCATAATCCTATAGTACGTTTTCCATAAACATACCGCGCATTACCCATATGTAACAGACTGCATTCTGTTCTGCCCCGAGTGGGGATTAAACTAGCGATCTTCTGCCCGGCAACACACGCAACTCAAAGCCAACCGTCTAAGCCAACAGAGCAAGCTACATTACCCCTCACCCATAGACCTATAGTAAATTGCATTATCCATTACAGTACATTATCCACAACAGCATCTGCCTGGGTGACTTTGGCGAGCTGCACCCATCCTATCACTGTGCCACTGTGGCCCCTCCCTTATCACGTCTAACATCTTAGTCACATTTTCATCTACTCAAAGTTCCCTGAGAGGGTGTAGCGAGGGAGTTCAATATGATGGCCAACATGTCTGCTGTGCTCTACCGTTAGGAAATGGTGAATTAAAGAGTACAATATAAAGAATGTGAAACTCCATCGTCTAACCCAGAGAGATGTGTGAGGGTAAGAGGGTAAGTGTGTGGTTGTTGACAGTAAGGCGGCATCTCAAATGGCACCCTATTCCCTACAAAGTGCACTACTTTTGACCAGACCTTTGGGCCCTGGTCAAAAGTAGTGAACACCGTAGGAAATAGAGTCACATTTGTAACACAGACTAAACGATTGGGTTTCCAGAGCGGAAATCTAAACGAAAGATGGCATGTATGCACGGAGCAACAACAGCCCTTATTTTCCTCGTTATCAAAGTGCCATAATTATCTCTTCAAACACTTCCCAGGAAGTGCGGCAATTACATACTGTCTGGGAGTGTCCCAAATGGCACCCTATTCCTTATGTGGCGCATTACTTTTGACAGGAGACCTATGGTCATAAGTAGTGCACTACATAGTGAACAAGGTGCCATTTGAGTTGCATCCCATGGGCTTATATGGAGAGACGAAGACAGTGACGCCAAACAAGAGGGACGGTGCGTCAGACCTCAGCCAGCAGTGTGCAGGGTTAGACACACACACACACACACACACACACTCACTTGCACTCAAACGCACACTGATCCAATCTGTCTATCTGGAGACAGTATATTTCAAAACAAAGGCTGGTCACACAGACAGAGAGACAGGCACACACACAATTTGAAAGAGGAAGAGGACAGAGAAACGAACACTTGACTTCTGCTCCTATAACCTCATATCTGCAGTGGCCTTTTCCTCTTCTGATTGTTCTCCCAATTTCAACCTAGTTAGATGGCTTCCTTCTAGTCGAACCATGTGACTACCACAATAGGAAAACAAGTGAAGACGTTTTTCCTAATCAGGTAACATGGTATAAAGGGCAAGATTTCCCCCAGGAGCAACTCTGGGGCACATTTCTTTTACATTATTTCCCCTGATGATGTTGGATGTGTGTAGTTATGGCTGCACAATTCATCAAATTCAGATCAAAATTGAGATATTGACGTGCAACATCCGTATCGCAAGAGGCTGCGATTTTCTCCTTTCTTTGACACTCCGTTAATACAACAACAAAAAAACGAGGCTACGGCACCTCCTCCAATAAGATGCGCTAGACTCTGTTCATTCACTCTCTACAGATGTAGGATCCTAAATGCAGGAAATTAAACTTTTGTAGTGTCGTTGAGATTTCCACTTTGACATTTCAGACTTGATTTTCCCTTACGAAAAATGTATCAACCCCTACAAAAATATCCATTAATTATAATCCGCATAATAATTCACATTTCCTTTTGCTGCAGGGTGAAATTTCCTGCTGTAGCAAACTGGCTCAAATATAGATCCTACATCTGTACATGCACAGAGGATGCTGACCAATCGCAAGCGAACTCTCTCTCACTCTCTGCATGGCTTGTGCATGCTGGCCAATCACAAGCGTCCCCGCTTAAAGCGTGCAGTTAGACTCTGGTGAGGAAAGAAAGGGTTTTACCTGTGTGTGTTTATCAGAGCAACAACGTCGATTTGGTGCCAAAGAAAGGTGCACCTTCTGTGATAACGGCAGTATTTTGGCTACAGGCAAACCGATGTCATCCAAATTGAAGTGTTGTGTAAAAAGTGGCTCAGAGTTGTGGCGACAACGAGAGGCAACATGACAAAGGTATTAAATCATTTGAAGAATAACCATCCCCTACTTTACGCTGATTGCATGGTGGGAAAAAAATATCTGACAGTAGCAAAGCCCCTCAGCCACAACCAGCCACCTGAACAGGCATTGATTGCAGACACATAGAAATCGCAGAGGCTATCACCTATCATATAGCTTAAGAAATGTTCCTATTAACACAGTCAGCAAAGATGGCTTCAAGAAGATGATAGACAAGCTGGACAGGAGATACAAGATTCCATCTCGCACGTATTTCTCCCAAGTCGCCATTCCAACACTGCATAACAAAATGAAGGGAGAAGTTGAAACATTGAGTGTCGCTTTGAATGACTGGACCAAACTTCAATGTTTTGGACACAGGCTGCACCTTGTAATCGGTAACCTATGTTTTACATGTTTGTGTTAAAGCACTTTATCTTCTCCTTTCAATTATAATAATTATTGAGTCTACTTATACATAATTACACAATCATAAGCTTCCTATTCCGTCTGTAGCCTATGGGCGCCTGAATAAATAATTAACTTACGTTAATTAAGAACTCATAATGGTAAAATAGAAATAAGGAACTCATTATGTTATTCACTAATTAATAAGTGCAGTGCTTATAGCACATTATTTTGATAATAAAAATGTATTTTAATACAGTTGAAGTCGGAAGTTTACATACACCTTAGCCAAATACATTTAAACTCAGTTTTTCACAATTCCTGACATTTAATCCTAGTAAAAATTCCCTGTCTTAAGTCAAATAGGATCACCACTTTATTTTAAGAATGTGAAATGTCAGAATAATAGTAGAGAGAAAGATTTATTTCAGCTTTTATTTCTTTCATCACATTCCCCGTGGGTCAGAAGTTTACATACACTCAATAAGTATTTGGTAGCATTGCCTTTAAACTGTTTAACTTGGGTCAAATGTTTCAAGTAGCCTTCCACAAGCTTCCCGCAATAAATTGGGTGAATTTTGTCCCATTCCTCCTGACAGAGCTTGTGTAACTGAGTCAGGTTTGTAGGGCTCCTTGCTCGCACACGCCTTTTCAGTTCTGCTCACACATTTTTTATGGGATTGAGGTCAGGGCTTTGTGATGGCCACTCCAATAACTTGACTTTGTTGTCCTTACATGGAACCCAAACCGGCTGCGCACGTGCGCCATCGTGTGCTATCGTGCATACATTTAATTCATCCCCCTACACCAAACGCGATCACGACATGCAGGTTAAAATATCAAAACAAACTCTGAACCAATTACATTAATTTGGGGACAGGTCGAAAAGCAATAAACATGTATGGCAATTTAGCTAGTTAGCTTGCACTTGCTAGCTAATTTGTCTTATTTAGCTAGCTTGCTGTTACTAGCTAATTTGTCCTGTGATATAAACATTGAGTTGTTATTTTACCTGAAATGCACAAGGTCCTCTACTCCGACAATTAATCCACACATAAAACGGTCTACCGAATTGTTTCTAGTCATCTCTCCTCCTTCCAGGCTTTTTCATCTTTGAACTTATATGGTGATTGGCATCTACACTTTCATAGTATTACCACGACAACCGGCAAAACAGTTCGCCTTTCAATCACCAACGTGGGTATAACCAATGAGGAGATGGCACGTGGGTACTTGCTTCTATAAACCAATGAGGAGATAGGAGAGGCAGGACTTGCAGCGCGATCTGCGTCAGAAATAGGAATGACTTCCATTTTAGCCCTTGGCAACGCAGACTCTCGTTGGCGCGCGCAATAATTGAAAAACATATATTCCTACATTTATTTTGCAACGCTCGCGCACGCAGTCAGGGTATTAGGCCATTTTGCCACAACTTTGGAAGTATGCTTGGGGTCATTGTCCATTTGGAAGACACATTTGCGACCAAGCTTTAACTTCCTGACTGTTGTCTTGAGATGTTGCTTCAATATATCCACATAATGTTCCTTCTTCATGATGCCATTTGTTTTGAGAAGTGCACCAGTCCCTCCTGCAGCAAAGCACCCCCACAACATGATGCTGCCACCCTGGTGCTTCACGGTTGGGATGGTGTTCTTTGGCTTGCAAGCCTCCCCCTTTTTCCTCCAAACATAATGATGGTCATTATGGCCAAACAGTTCTATTTTTGTTTCATTAGACCAGATGACATTTCTCCAAAAAGTACGATCTTTGTCCCCATGTGCAGTTGCAAACCGTAGTCGGGCTTTTTTATGGCGGTTTTGGAGCAGTGGCTTCTTCCATGCTGAGCGGCCTTTCAGGTTATGTCTATATAGGACTCGTTTTACTGTGATATAGATACTTTTGTACCCGTTACCTCCAGCATCTTCACAAGGTCCTTTGCTGTTGTTCTGGGATCGATTTGCGCTTTCGCACTAAAGTACGTTCATCTCTAGGAGACAGAACGCGTCTCCTTCCCGAGCGGTATGACTGCTGCGTGGTCCTATGGTGTTTATACTTGCGCACTATTGTTTGTACAGATGAATGTGGTACCTTCAGGCGTTTGGAAATTGCTCCCAAGGATGAACCAGACTTGTGGAGGTCTACAATTTTTTTTCTGAGGTCTTGGCTGATTTCTTTAGATTTTCCCATGATGTCAAGCAAAAAGGCATTGAGTTTGAAGGTATGCCTTGAAATACATCCACAGGTACACCTCCAATTGACTCAAATTATGTCAATTAGCCTATCAGAAGCTTCTAAAGCCATGACATCATTTTCTCGAATTTCCCAATCTGTTTAAAGGCACATTCAACTTAGTGTATGTAAACTTCTGACCCACTGGAATTGTGATACAGTGAATTATATGTGAAATAATCTGTCTGTAAACAATTGTTGGAAAAATTACTTGTGTCATGCACAAAGTAGATGTCCTAACCGACTTGCCAAAACTATAGTTTGTTAACAAGAAATGTGTGGAGTGGTTGAAAAATGAGTTTTAATGACTCCAACCTAAGTGTATGTAAACCTAAGTGTAATTTTTTTTATTTTTTTATTTATTTAACCTTTATTTAACCAGGTAGGCAAATTGAGAACACGTTCTCATTTACAATTGCGACCTGGCCAAGATAAAGCAAAGCAGTTCGACACATACAACAACACATAGTTACACATGGAGTAAAACAAACATATAGTCAATAATACAGTGAAAAAAAAAATAAGTCTATATACAATGTGAGCAAGTGAGGTGAGATAAGGGAGGTGAAGGCAAACAAATATATGTATAAATAAATAAAAATATAAAAGGCCATGGAGGCGAAGTGAGTACAACACAGCAAGTCAAATAGAAACTAAAAAACACTGGAATGGTTGGTTTGCAGTGGAAGAAAGTGCAAAGTAGAGACAGAAATAATGGGGTGCAAAGGAGCAAAATAAATTAATAAATAAGTACAGTAGGTAATAATCCAACTACTGTCATATGTAGCCTATAACAATGTTGGAAAATATTTGTTTCATTTGGTTTTATATTTAGTTACCACAGTATGTATGTTTGAAAATCGCAACTCATAATCGCAATATCTGCCCCCCCCAAAAAAACTATTCGATATTTTGTCCAAATCGCACAGCCTTGTGTGTGGCGCTCACTTAAAAAAAAATTGTTCTGCTCTCGTATCTCTCGTCCCTCGTTTTTGTGTCCCGGCGGGTGGCTGTACTCACCAGAATCAGAGAGGGCTCTGTTGGAACCTCCAGGCAGGCTGTCAATAGAGGCTGTAGGCAGGCTGCTGCTCCCCAGGCCGCAGAGACTGTAGGACAGGCTCTCTACAGAACCCTGCTGGCTACACCGGTCCAGCTCCACACTGCTCTGACTCATCTTACCAGACACCCTGCAGAGAGAGGAACATAGAGACTGACTGACTGTGTGTGTGGGGGGATTGTGTAGTGCCTTTTCTCCATAACCAGGAAGTTAAATGAATAATAACGAAACAGCTTCCCACCATTAAAAACAAACGAACACTCACTGTTATCATGTCTGATGCTTGCACTGCTTAAAAACATCTAACAAAATGTCTCTATTGCACCTCTCAACAATTACACACAGTGTTCTCTATTCTTCCAACCAGTTAAAATGAACACAGAATCTTAGTACCCCTGTCTAATTTCAGGAAACTGGTTGAGTGTGTGTTGTGTGCTGCTTCCCTGTCAGTTTTGCTTCAGGGAAGGAGACGGTTGTTTACGATCTACTTTTGATCTTCTCTTTCATCTTATCCAGATATCTCAACCTGTCTGGGTGTGAATAAGACAGTAAGGCCACTCCATTAGGTAACTTGCCTCAACTCTTCACAAGAACACATCAAACATCACTTTCCTGGCTGACTGAGTGTTTGTTATTGCTGTGTCTCAGTAGATAAAGAATATTCTAGCACACAATACTTAGAACCAAAACAATGCCAAGTCATGAAAAAGCGACAATACAGACTGTAATTTGCCGAATTGACCGTTCAATAATGCTGTTTTTGGAAAACGTTTGCCACTTTCCACCTCCTAGCCCCATTGAATAATTTACCTGTTCTCCAAATCAACCGACAAAAAGCTCTACTCTAAAACGATAGATAGAAAATCAATTTTTGGTTTCCTCTGCCATGATTGCGCCTATCTGATTATATCTGAATGAAAATGAGCTCCATCCTCCTGAGGTAGTTTTTCTGATCATGGGATGCGATTAGACTGAGTGACAAGCCGGCCACTGCTATTCAGTTGCTTCATTATAGCTGGTTAATGGGATAACAGAGCATAGGATCGGCTCCTTCATCTCAGCTCAGATTGACTGGCTCTATTGCTCTATCCACCGGGTCTTTTAACTACAATCACCTCGTAAATCACCACAGCAAAACGTGTGTGTGTGTGTGTGTGTGTGTACCCTTCTCATTCTTGAGCAGAGCAGGACCCAGTATTATTTTTCACACCAAAGGTTTACAGTGGTTTGCGAAAGTATTCATCCCCCTTGGCATTTTTCCTATTTTGTTCTTTTACAACATGGAATTCAAATATAATTTTTTTTTTGGGGGGAGGGTTGTTGTATCATTTGATTTACACAACATGCCTACCACTTTGAAGATGCTAAATATTTTTTTTTGTGAAACAAACAAGAAATAAGACAAAAAAAAATGAAAACTTGAGTGTGCATAACTTATCACCGCCCCAAAGTCAATACTTTGTAGAGCCACCTTCTGCAGCAATTACAGCTGCAAGTCTCTTGGGGCATGTCTCTATAAGCTTGGCACATCTAGCCACTTGGATTTTTGCCCATTCTTCAAGGCAAAACTGCTCCAGCTCCTTCAAGTTGGATGGGTTCTGCTGGTGTACAGCAATCTTTAAGTCATACCACAGATTCTCAATTGGATTGAGGTCTGGGCTTTGACTAGGCCATTCTAAGACATTTAGATGTTTCCCCTTAAACCACTCGAGTGTTGCTTTTGCAGTATGCTTAGGGTCATTGTCCTGCTGGAAGGTGAACCTCCGTCCCAGTCTCAAATCTCTGAAAGACTGAAACAGGTTTCCCCTCAAGAATTTCCCTGTATTTAGCTCCATCCATCATTCCTTAAATTCTGACCAGTTTCCCAGTCCCTGCCGATGAAAAACAACGATGGTGTTCTCTGGGTGATGAAAGGTGTTGAGTTTGCGCCAAACATAGGGTTTTTCTTGATGGCCAAAAAGCTCCATTTTAGTCTCATCCCTCCAGAGTACCTTCTTCCATAGGTTTGGGGAGTCTCCCACATGCCTTTTGGCGAACACCAAACGTGTTTGCTTATTTTTTTCTTTAAGCAATGGCTGTTTTCTGGCCATTCTTCCGTAAAGCCCAGCTCTGTGGAGTGTACGGCTTAAAGTGGTCCTATGGACAGATGCTCAAATCTCCGCTGTGGAGCTTTGCAGCTCCTTATCTTTGGTCTCTTTGTTGCCTCTCTGATTAATGCCCTCCTTGCCTGGTCCGTGAGTTTTGGTGGTGGGCCCTCTCTTGGCATGTTTGTTGTGATGCCATATTCTTTCAATTTTTTAATAATGGATTTAATGGTGCTCTGTGGGATGTTCAAAGTTTCTGATATTTTTTTATAACCCAACCCTGATCTGTACTTCTCCACAACATTGTCCCTGACCTGTTTGGAGAGCTCCTTGGTCTTCATGGTGACGCTTGCTTGGTGGTGCCCCTTGCTTAGCGGTGTTGCTGACTCTGGGGCCTTTCAGAACAGGTGTATGTATACTGAGATCATGTGACACTTAGATTGCACACAGGTGGACTTTATTTAACTAATTATGTGACTTCTGAAGGTAATTGGTTGCACCAGATCTTATTTAGGGGCTTCATAGAAAAGGGGGTGAATACATGTGCACGCACCACTTTTCCATTTAAAAAATAATAATAATTTAAACAAGTTATTTTTTAAATTTCACTTCACCAATTTGGACATTTTTTAATGTCCATTACATGAAATCCAAATAAAAATCAATTTCAATTACAGGTTGTAATGCAACGAAATAGGAAAAGCACCAAGGAGGATGAATACTTTTGCAAGGCACTGTATGATGATGAAAGACGGTGGAAATGTTGAGGTGGAGGTAAAAAGTAAAGGACAGAGAGTGTGTGTGTGTGTGTGTGTGTGTGTGTGTGTGTGAGGTACTCTCTCTCTCTCTCTCTCTCTCTAAGTTTAAAACTCTGAGATAATTTGTATCCTAAATATCAGATTTCCCTCATCAGATTTTCCCCCAGCTACCATCGGAATGTAATAGTCTTAATTAGTGTCCTGAGTAAATTTTAAAGACAACCTCCTCAGTGACAGTCAAGGATACATTACAGGGAAGGACTTTGAGTGAGATTGAGCCTTTAAGAGAAGACATGCATGGACAGCCTCCCATCATTAGGGTCTTGTGAAACAGTGCCAATGTCTTACAGGGTATTCGTTCTGAATCGTAGGGACACTTAGGATGGGATCCAAACAAACGCAGATAAATGTCCTGTGCACTGCGATAAACTTTCAAAGGCAATTTGCCAGACATTTCCAGTTATCACGTTCCCGGTAAACACTGCTATTGTAGGCTCTAGCGTAAATCACCTCACCTTCAAAAGTCAATTGCGGTGTACAGGTCCATCTGTGTTTTGTCTGGATCTCAGTACTTTTAACTAATACGTAGAAGGTAAACAAGTGCTAAGAAGCCTTGTGGATCTGTTGACACTCATGATATCATTACATGCATGTGGTATTTTTGAAGAAGCATCAGGGTTGAGGGGAGGGCGAGTTATAAGCGGTTAAGTTATAAGGGGACTACAGATGGCAGCGTTGTAAGATAAGCCTCACTTGCCTGTGGGTGATGTTGTGGTAGATTATGTTCTACAGTACTGAGTCTCTCTCTCTCTCTTCTGTTTCTCTCAGTCACACAGCCCTCCTTTGAGTTACAAAAGAGAAGAGCTACCTAGTAGCGAGGTAACTTTTAAAGTAGGCCGCAGTCTCCATCACTTCCCCTGCCTGATGAACTGTGACTACGTTGTCAGATGATGGTTGGATAAAAAGGTTACCGAAACAATAACAATCTCTGAAACCTTGTTTATCATGGCATGGCTTCCATTAGCTCTTCAGGCATATATATCTTTCTGATAAATCGCCAGTGTCTAAGGGGTTGAGTAATAGTGTACATTTACGCCTACCTGGTGGCCAACCTGCCTATAATGTGCCCCTCCCCTCTCGCTCTGTCCCTCGCTAGCTCGCAATGAAAGATGCGTGTTTGTGTTCTTGGAAGTATGGCAACTAATCAGTCTCCTCCGTAATCTTGACACTCAGAAATGGGAGTTGACACCGGGCACCGACGTCCATTATTTTGGAGACGACTCTCCACCACTACATCATTGTCGTTAATAGTTGGAAAAATGTCAGAGAAAGGCAAGGGGGAGCAGCGAAGTCCTGTATGGCAATACGTTGAGAAGTTAAATGAGAAATGCAAACTTTGCAAGTTGGAATTGAGGTACAGTAATGGTAGTACAGGTGCAATGCTTAATTAAGGATCATACCTTTTTTTCCCAATATTTGCCTAAAATGACATACCCAAATCTAACTGCCTGTAGCTCAGGACCTGAAGCAAGGATATGCATATTCTTGATACCATTTGAAAGGAAACACTTTGAAATTTAAGGAAATGTGAAACTAATGTATGATAATATAACACATTAGATCTGGTAAAAGATAATATGAAGAAGAAAAAAACATGGTCCCCCCCCCCCATTTTTTTTCTTCATCACCTTTGAAATGCAAGAGAAAGACCAATATATGACTTAGGAATCTAGGCGTAATTTCGATTTTGGTTAGAGGGCAGCAGTGTATGTACAAAGCTTTAGACTGATCCAATGAACCATTGCATTTCTGTTCAATATGTTGTATCAAGACTGCCCAAATGTTTAACCATCTGAAAGGTGCCCAAACTTTTTTCCATTTATTTATTTTTTCCATTTATCATATCCCTAACTTGAAACTCTAAAACTAAATAGAAAGTATGTATAAATGATAATAGACCTATATATTTTAAATAACTGCCCTTTTCCTGGCCCGCAAATTGATTTTGAGGAACAAATCGGTGAAACAAAATCTCTGCGGCCCTTTGTTGAATTTTGAAATCCAGATGTGGCCCTCATGACAAAAAGTTTGCCCACCCCTGATCTAAACTATTATATACTACATCTATACTATTACTATAATAGTAACATATCTAAAAATGATTTCTGTTCCAGCCCGGTCATGATGAATATTTCCATTGAAAAATGGAACAAAACAATTCAGACAATTGCGTCTCTAAAATTGGAAGTGGAATAGGGAATCGAGGAGGACAGCTCTGGTTGAAATAGATTACTGAGAACACGATTTCTCTTTACAGAGCCAGAGGGTGACCTTGGCAAGAAGCCTATTTAGCGATCGATACAGAGTGTTAGAGGATGATATGAGGACCATTGATGAGAGTCATGTGCTGCTATGAATAGCAATAGAGAAGCCCACTCTTATGATAATTCATCATAGCATTATTATAGAGTACATAGAGTACATATGTACATATGTACATATAGGGTCCCTGAATGCATTCATGCGGGTTTATCTCGGAAAATACCATCCAGAATCCAAAATACCATCCAGATCTATAACTGGCTCATTGCTGTTGGACAATATAGAGAAAACTGAGTGAATATGATGATATGAAGTCAAGTTCATCATTTTGTATGCTACCCTATCACCATGGCTGGTCGTGAAAATAGCAATCCTGTCGCCTTCTTCCAGCAGCAGCACTGCAGCATCCGCGAGCTAGCCTGTTAATTAAACATGGTGTTAGGCTAGCGAGGTTATAAATACAACATTAGCACAGCCTGATGATGATGCTTATAGTTGTAACAGAATCTAGTCATTCTATGTCTACAACTATAAGCAACTATAGTCTTATAGTTGTAGACATAGAATGACTAGATTCTGTTTCAATGGCTGAACCGTTCCATTACCTTTTTAAGCATTGAGCGGACACTTCCTATCTAGAGCGACTCACTTGAAGTAAGTGTGGAAGAGTTCACACAACTCCAGGACCAGTCAGTGATTCACCAGTAACGTTGGTGTGTTGTAATGCTGATTTTCTTGCCTTGCAAATGCAGGTTAGTTATTATTTTGAGAAGAATAGTGACCATTGTTTCAGCAACAAGGGCATATGAAAAGCAGGCCAGTCATAAACCACGGCCTTGCTGCCAGGGATATTAATGTACAGCCACAGGGCTCTCCCTCCCTCCCTCCCTCTTTGGGAAGTATATTAATATACAGCCACAGGGCTCTCCCTCCCTTCCTACCTCCCTCTCTCTTTGGGAAGTATATTAATGTACAGGCACAGGCCTTTCCTCCCTCCCTTTCTCTCTCCCCCTTCTTCCCTCTCTCCTCTCTCTATGGGCAGCAGTCACTGTACCCATAACACGTGCAGAGCAGAACTACAAGCAGCAGCAGCAGCAGCAGCAATGGGACGTGTGGTGTGGTGCAGCAACGCTTCGTTTCACAGTGCTCCGTCTGCCACCGCTGAGAGCTACGCCTTAGAGAGCTTTATGTTTTATGAGTCCTCAAAGGTCTCCGTCAGTCATGCTCTCAGGATGGATATAACCCATTTAACGTTCACATATATCCTACGTCCGTCTGTCGCCAACAGTCTTTTATGGAAGATGCGTTTCACCCCATCACCTCCTATCCAGATGACTGGAGCTGCATGCCAAATGGCACCGTGTTCCCTTCATAGTGCACTCATTTTGACGAGAGCCCTAGTCTCTGGTCATAAGTAGTGCATTATAAAGGGAATAGGGTGCCATTTAGGACGCAACCTGCAACCTCCATCCACATCCCCAACCCTGGAGAAATACACCTGGAAGGCATGACATGGGGAGGTTTATGTAATCAGATAGATACTGGCGTCTCCTATCTGGGCAGCAGGCAATGGATTCACTCAGAGGGCTGGTTTCAGCTCTCAGCTCTGACAAGCAGTGCCAACCTATGGGGGACGCCTGACAAGAGATCGCCTCTGACCTCTAACGATCTCGATCCCACTGCAATGTTATTGTTTCAGTCCATAAGTTGTATGGTTTTGGTCTGACGAAAAATAACCTTCATTTGCAGTAGTTCCAAAAAATCTGAATTTTGACCAAGATTAGAACCATCTTATTCAACACAGGGCAACAAAGAAAGTTCACTAGATCATATCTACAAGACCATGTTGTTTATGTTCAACAGAGTTTGGCTCAAGGTATGTTTCAGAAAAGTCTCATACAGTACCTCAGACGGAAGTATCAGCAAAGGTCCAGGCAGGATGGCCATCAGACACATTATGATTCCAGGTCCTTACTCTCGTTCAAAAACCACAAACTAGGAAGTAATGCAACACTCCCTCAACAAGAGTCATGTGTGTATTTAAAGTCTCTCTCCACAGAAAAAGCAATGGCACCTTTAAAGAAAAAGGCCGTATCTCATAACCTCCACAAACCACACAAACGCACTTCTTCACTGCAGCGTTTCCCCTGTACTCTTTCAAACCCAGCAACTATGCTATCTAGTCTATTCTCTGCCATCCGGGAAAGGATAAAGCTGATCGCGGAGGGGGGGGGGGGGGATCTTGGCTGGGGGTGGCACCTCATTGCCATGGACAGTTTGGGAGTTGCCCCGGGCAACAATCTGCTCTTCCACTACTTTAGGCAACCCCTCCGGGTGTCCTGCCCTGACCTGACACACCCACATCTCATAATACACACACAGGACTGATGAGGGTGAGATGGTAGGCCACACACAACGGTTTGGACCAACTGTCACTAGGGTCGTTCCACCTCAAAAAGCACAACGAAGAGGATTTCAACACCCACCATCATGGCATTGTTTTTTTTTTTTACCCTGTAAGCAGTCTATTGACAAGGTATGACAGTAACCCATGCTTTCTTTTTGTTTGTACCATTGACTTGCATTGGATTTGTGCCACAAATGCTAAAACATTAGCATTTGAAACAGTGGCCTTGTAAACTAAACCAAAGCATGGATTGCTGTCATACCTTGTCCATAGACACTTACAGGGTAAGGAAACTAATATTACTTTGTAATTTGGGTGAAATATCCCTTTATCGTTGAGGGGATGCGGATAATTTTTTGGTAAATCACCTAATAGCAGGAACAGCACCATCTAGTGGTCAGAACCTGGTAATGTCAGGATGTAGGATGGGACATAAACCTAACAACTTAAATGACCAATTTCTCTGAACGGGAAAAAAACATCACCAAGTTCACTGAGAATACATGACCTAAGATGAAGATAAATGCTCAGAGCTGCAGCTCCATACTACGAAGACACAGAGAACTGATACTCTATACTCGTTGTTGGGATTGGTGTGGCGGGTCTGTGGGTGACTTTAGACCATTTCTTTGGATTCCTCATGTCTTACTCATTGTTAGTTTGGTCCAAATTGGATGTAAGATACTATATTTACTGAATATTATATGAATCCTAGAAATTTAAATGGCCAATTTGGGTGTAATCAATTACCTTAATTTCTCAAAGATCAAATTGCAACAAAAATAATGTTTCGGGAATGCTCATCTTTTATGTTTCCAAATACAGAAACGATTGCAGAGCAATCTGAGATGGTGGGTATCATGGCTTGCGGAAATCACATGGAATGACCCACTAAGGATGAAAGGACTGCATCAAAAGTATCACCTCACACACAAGGACCTCCCAGTGAGGACGTTTGTTTGGTTCCTCACAGTGATCAAAGAACTGAGATGACGATTCCCGTCGTGAGAAGGACAGACTTCTCAACCATCTGGGTTCTTTAATGATTCATCCCACAAAAATGCCGCCTCATCGGGGTTTGGTTGGTTTGCCTGTTTTCCTCCTCCTCAGCCTGGTGGAAACACCACTGCATCACTAGATGTGTCTCAAATGGCACCCTATTTCCTATGGGCTCTGGTCAAACGTGTAGGGAATGAAGGGCCATTTGGGACACACAAACTGTCTGTCCACTTTCCTGTGTTACACTCTTCTCAAAGGCTTTTCTGAGACACTTTGTCTCTGCGGGATTAAAGTCTGACGTTTCCGGAGTTATATTGGGTGAACTGTGAGCTGCGAAGTTGAATCTGTCGTCATCTGGCTGTTTCTTAGCAGAAGACCGAGAGGAGAGCTCTTGTGAAGCTGACAGAGCTTCATTATTTCGGGAAAGTTCACCGTAAAGTCTATGTGAGGGTTAATGTGACTCTGAGGCACGTTGTTTAAACACGGGAAGAACCGGCGTGGCAGTTCATGCCTTGTCCTAGTGTGCGCTATAGCAGTTAAGCCCTCGGGGAAAACAAACTGAATACCCAAAAGCATGACGGTTGCTAGGGCAAGGCATGTTCCCACATGTCTCTAGAAAGTGTATTTTGAACAGTAGCAGCATGCTTGCAATGTCATAATATAATGGGAGAGATGCATCAGCTTCCTAGTATTACAACAAAAATACGGGTCTGGGAAATGCAATCAGCAACAGGGGTTCTAGAGTTCTCTACAGCCAAAACAAACGCTGCTGCCGAGACTCATTTGTTTCGTATTGACAAGTTTCAAATGTCAAACTTTAAGTTGCCAAATTATTAAGAGGAGAAAGGTGTTTGGGATGACCTTGCTCCCCAATAACTTAGCCTAATACGGTATTGGTTTGACACATTTGAACACACTTTCATATGAATACACAATTAACACCACTACAGCCTCCCTGCAGTTTGAAACTTAGAAATGAGATGTAGAAATAGGCATCTACACAGAGAACCAGCAGAGAATCAGCACGGTCTTGTTGACACCTAAAGCTGCTCTGTTCTGAACTCTGCAAGGACTTGAGGAATTTCCAATTGTATTCTAAACCTACAACATGCCCCGACAAAAGCAAGGTTTATTTTAAAATGACCATTTGGCGTCAACATGGCGGCAAACTATGTCTCCTTCTGCTTTGGGTGTATGAGTCAGAAACCTCCAACGTGTATTAATAATCTGAGGTCTAAATAGTACATGGGGAAATGTCACTAGAGTTTAACAGCTAGGTTATTTTATATAGCCATGCGGCTATATTTGTTTCATAGGTAGGTCACGACTAGCTATTACCAATGTTAGAAACATTGATTCGTTTCCTGAACATTTGAATTCGAGCTTAGTTCAAATGCGTATTCACATCTTATAGATGCATGATAACACAGCAACATCTTGGTTAGTTGACAATGTTATCTTTGTGCGTGCCTGTCAGTGTCAATGAGACAAGGCACAAGGACCCTTCCCCCCCCCCAGTCCCATCTATTGTGTGGTGGCCAAAACAAATGTAGAATATGACAGGGAACATTTTTACTGCCCATTTTGTTCTTGACTTTTAGAATGAAAAGTTGGGCTGCAGTTACACGACTCAACTTGCACGCAGTTCTAGTGTGCAGGTTGCAGGTGACATCTTCTCAAACAACTTTGCTGTTACATGAAGCAACTCCCAACACGATTAAAATAGCATGCGACAGCCAAATGAAATTGAAGCTGCTTCTGTCATACTGTTTGAGGATTCTAAACTCACCCCCATGCCGTCTGCTGCATTGGGCCTTGTACATTGTGATTACATTGTGAATACAGAGTTAGCGTAACTCCGCATTCAAATGGGGCAGGAATGAAAATGAACGGGCCTTTAGCTTTTGTGCTAGCATCAACATCCGGGGAACGCTGGCGAAACAGACCAAACAGCGTTTGAGAAGTCAACGAGAAGTGAAAAATTCGTCCTTAGTTGTACATTTTCTTGAAATCTAGGCACAACTTAGATTGGAGCCAACGTCTTAAGTAATCGAACATGCTGTTACTCCAACCTCGTGAGAGTGACAAGCTGACGCGTTTTCATTTCCGCGAAAAAACTCCTTTACGTCGAAGGAGTGCCTTTTTGATTTGACGGCCTGCACGTGTGCGGTTCGGCGCGAGACGACTGTTAGACCCGATTTGATGTGTTTCTACGCACGAGCTTAACTAACGTTGTCATGTCATCGCCTACAAGTGTGATCGGGGATTTCTATTGGAGAAGCAGTTTCTGCCTATCTTCATAATGTACTGTCTGTGTTGTTGACATGACAACTGGGCCGGTGTTCCGAACCTTCGAATGTGACAAAGGCATACATTCTGATTGGCTGTTTCTTGCGACCAGTTGCATGAAGTTGAAAAGCTTCAACTTCAACAACCTTGCAGATGATATGCTTATTATTTGCAAGGGGGTGTTTCACAGAGCACTCGAGAAGCAACTGAAATTTTTGTTTCCGAGTTGCGTTGTGTAAACCCACCCATAGACTACTACAAATGGAACAAGGAATGCATTGAGACTGGTTCCGGAACAGTCTGAATGATCCTAAGGGTTCTAGAATGAGAATGGAGGCTGACACCGGCTGAATAATCTCACAATGAAAGGCGAGATCACAGTCGCCTCGCTCGCCTTGCATCACTGCACAAGACGAGGGAGCAACATTTTAACCACCACACGCAGAGAGAGAACCAACCACATGGCTGCTACAACAGACCTCTCTAGTCAGCTGATTAGGTGCACGGGGGGGGTGAAACTATTCATCTGTTGTGTTGACATTCCCAAAATATAGTCTGACAAGTGAATAGTTAATTATCAAACAGCAAAAACCTTTTAGAGTACAAGGGACATTTAAAATGTCTACACTACATAAAGTAAGTGTTAATGCCCTTTGCGTTGCTTAATTTATGTACTGCATAATGATGAATGAGTTTCATTACTGTCGCGCTACAAAGACGTGCACTCGGTTCTATGGTCTGTCTGGCATGCTGTACTGCACTATGCCTGAACCAAGCAGTGCATTGGGTAAGTGGGGAGCCTTTTAAAAGCTCTAAAGAAAATGACAAGAGTGGAAATGAAAACAAACGCCTATCTGAACTGATACATTAAGAATCGCGTTTGCCTAAAATGTTGTCTCGTCGATATGAAGCAAGCCATCTAATTCCAACTCAAATGACTGAACACTGAACTCGACGACAATACTGTGTATTCAACTAGTAAGCCACAAAGACGAGCCATGGCCTTTTGCTCTTTCAGACTCGCCGTCATTCATTCCACACTCTCAGGAACACCATCCATACCTCAATGCTCAGTGTGAGGGAAATAATCCAGGTACCGTACATGACAAAAGAGTGACTCAACGACAAAGATCAGTACTTAGAAGTTACTTCACTACAGTACAATGACTGCTCTTCATTCGACCCTCTCAGGAATGCCATCCATAGGCCATAGCTCATAGAGTGTGTAAAAACAAAAGTACCAGGCCTAGTTTCTTACCTGTGGTGTTTCTTAGGCGGAGGGGGTGGAGGAGTGGGGCCCTGGCTTGAACTCTTCCCCTCTGCTGAGAGCTGCACCGTGCTGGAGACGGACGATGGAGTCAACGGCTGCGTTTTGGCCAACATGCTCCTGCTATGTTTGCCCACCTCTACGCTGCTGCCGCTGCAGCCTGCCTGCTTCAGTTTCTGACTGGCACCATTGTTGGCCACGGTGCCTGGCAGGGTCTGGGTGCTGCCCTGCAACCCCCCAGCGGGTCTCCAATCCCTGGCCTCCCTCCAGACAGCCGCCCCATTGATGAGCACCATCACCCTGTTCCGAGAGGAACTCTCCTGGGCATGGCCCTCCTCCCCCTCCTCCTCCTCCTCGATCCGGCCCTCCCAGTTCCAGGCGGTGGTGTGGAGCTTGTGCCTCCGGGCCTCCGATGAGGCTGAGTTGTGGGGCTCCATCTGGTGCGTCACCTGCACCTGGATATCGCTCTCCCTGGGGGATAGAGACAGAGCCTGGATTCCCTGGATGCTGAGCTCAGGGAGAGGGACTGGGGAGAGACTAGAGGTCCCGAGGAGTGGTTTGGGGGAACGGTTGTTCCTCTTGGGGGGGATAGGGGGGCTGTTCTGGGGCTTGGGCTGGAGGGAGGCAGGGGAGGCTGGGGATGATGTGGAGGATGTCTCTGTGACAGAGGAGCTAGAGGGCCACTTGAAGGCTGGACTCCCAGGGTTGCTGAGGGCCGTGGGGCTGAAATGTGGCCACTGGGTGCTGACGGCTGAGTCCGGGCTGCTCAGGTAGAAGGTCCGGTTGTTCTCCTCAGTATGGGCGGCCATGACAGTTATCTTTGCCCTATGGTTCTGACCCTCTCCTGTGAGCTCCAGCTCCGAGCATTGCTTTTGGGCCTGGGGGGGGTTGGGCTTCCCGTTCCCCCCAGCGCTCTGAGGCCTCCTCTTCCTCTTGGTGCTCTCAGCATAGATGGGCTCTGACGACATCGTCTGTCCCTCTGAGGGAGGGCTGGCTGAGAGGCTCTGAGGTGTGGGACTATCTGGCCCCAGCAGTCTGAAGCCATCAGGTCCTGTGAGGGAGTCTGTGCTGCTGCGGTAGGAGCAGGAGTCTGACAGAGACAGGCTGGAGACAGGCTCAGAGAGAAAGGAGTTGGTTCTGCCACCTCCACAGGGTTGGAAGTTGGGCACTAGTAGACCCGGAGAGGCCCCTGAGCCCATGGTGGTTAAGGCTGGGACGAAATAAGTGCTGGACGAGTCTGCGGTACCAGACGTGAGCCCGTTACTTGGGGCGGCTGTGGCGGTGATCAGACCGTTACCAATGCCGTTACCGGCTGTTGTGGTTGCCGTGGCGATGATGTTGATAGCAATCCCCAAAGGTGCTTGTACATCCTGGACGACCTGGACTTTGGAAGACCCCCTAGTGTCGACACCATTCCCATTGTAAGTGCTCTTGGCGGTTTTGGTATTCTTGGTGATTTGTTGCCTGTAGGAGAATTCACCGTTGCTGTTCCCATTCTCCTTCAGACTGTGGGCACTATGAGGCCCCCGGCCGTGGCCATCCTCCTGGGTCACAAAGATACTGCTGATGATCATACTAGAGTCCTTCTGCAGGGCAGACGGGGACAGAGGGGACAGGGGGCTTAGAGGTCCAGGGGAGAAGCGGCTGCACGGGTAGTCCATCTTCCCAGGGGTTGTAGTACTGTGTAGTACTGCTTCTCTCAGGGCCTTGTTACAGCCGTTACTGTCTATGTAGATCGGGGACAGGTCCAACATCTTAAGGCTCAGTCTGTCCACTGGACTCTTCTGATTTTCCTGGTGACACATGGAGGGGAAACACAATTCATGGTTATAGAAAACATACAGTCATTATTGAATCACTTGAATTAAGTGACTCGGAAACCTATAGGTTTCTATTGTGTATTTATTATACACTGCTCAAAAAAATAAAGGGAACACTTAAACAACACAATGTAACTCCAAGTCAATCACACTTCTGTGAAATCAAACTGTCCACTTAGGAAGCAACACTGATTGACAATAAATTTCACATGCTGTTGTGCAAATGGAATAGACAACAGGTGGAAATTATAGGCAATTAGCGAGACACACCCAATAAAGGAGTGGTTCTGCAGGTGGTGACCACAGACCACTTCTCAGTTCCTATGCTTCCTGGCTGATGTTTTGGTCACTTTTGAATGCTGGCGGTGCTTTCACTCTAGTGGTAGCATGAGACGGAGTCTACAACCCACACAAGTGGCTCAGGTAGTGCAGCTCATCCAGGATGGCACATCAATGCGAGCTGTGGCAAGAAGGTTTGCTGTGTCTGTCAGCGTAGTGTCCAGAGCATGGAGGCGCTACCAGGAGACAGGCCAGTACATCAGGAGACGTGGAGGAGGCCGTAGGAGGGCAACAACCCAGCAGCAGGACCGCTACCTCCGCCTTTGTGCAAGAAGGAGCAGGAGGAGCACTGCCAGAGCCCTGCAAAATGACCTCCAGCAGGCCACAAATGTGCATGTGTCTGCTCAAACGGTCAGAAACAGACTCCATGAGGGTGGTATGAGGGCCCGACGTCCACAGGTGGGGGTTGTGCTTACAGCCCAACACCGTGCAGGACGTTTGGCATTTGCCAGAGAACACCAAGATTGGCAAATTCGCCTTCCTATGCTTCCTGGCTGATGTTTTGGTCACTTTTGAATGCTGGCGGTGCTTTCACTCTAGTGGTAGCATGAGACGGAGTCTACAACCCACACAAGTGGCTCAGGTAGTGCAGCTCATCCAGGATGGCACATCAATGCGAGCTGTGGCAAGAAGGTTTGCTGTGTCTGTCAGCGTAGTGTCCAGAGCATGGAGGCGCTACCAGGAGACAGGCCAGTACATCAGGAGACGTGGAGGAGGCCGTAGGAGGGCAACAACCCAGCAGCAGGACCGCTACCTCCGCCTTTGTGCAAGAAGGAGCAGGAGGAGCACTGCCAGAGCCCTGCAAAATGACCTCCAGCAGGCCACAAATGTGCATGTGTCTGCTCAAACGGTCAGAAACAGACTCCATGAGGGTGTTATGAGGGCCCGACGTCCACAGGTGGGGGTTGTGCTTACAGCCCAACACCGTGCAGGACGTTTGGCATTTGCCAGAGAACACCAAGATTGGCAAATTCGCCACTGGCGCCCTGTGCTCTTCACAGATGAAAGCAGGTTCACACTGAGCACATGTGACAGACGTGACAGTCTGGAGACGCCGTGGAGAACGTTCTGCTGCCTGCAACATCCTTCAACATGACCGGTTTGGCGGTGGGTCAGTCATGGTGTGGGGTGGCATTTCTTTGGGGGGCCGCACAGCCCTCCATGGGCTCGCCAGAGGTAGCCTGACTGCCATTAGGTACCGAGATGAGATCCTCAGACCCCTTGTGAGACCATATGCTGGTGCGGTTGGCCCTGGGTTCCTCCTAATGCAAGACAATGCTAGACCTCATGTGGCTGGAGTGTGTCAGCAGTTCCTGCAAGAGGAAGGCATTGATGCTATGGACTGGCCCGCCCGTTCCCCAGACCTGAATCCAATTGAGCACATCTGGGACATCATGTCTCGCTCCATCCACCAACGCCACGTTGCACCACAGACTGTCCAGGAGTTGGCGGATGCTTTAGTCCAGGTCTGGGAGGAGATCCCTCAGGAGACCATCCGCCACCTCATCAGGAGCATGCCCAGGCGTTGTAGGGAGGTCATACAGGCACGTGGAGGCCACACACACTACTGAGCCTTATTTTGACTTGTTTTATGGACATTACATCAAAGTTGGATCAGCCTGTATTGTGGTTTTCCACTTAAATTTTGAGTTTGACTCCAAATCCAGACCTCCATGGGTTGATAAATTTGATTTCCATTGATAATTTTTGTGTGATTTTGTTGTCAGCACATTCAACTATGTAAAGAAAAAAGTATTTAATAAGAATAGTTCATTCATTCATATCTAGGATGTGTTATTTTAGTGTTCCCTTTATTTTTTTGAGCAGTGTATATTGACATGGTTATTGCATAGGAAGGTGAAATGCATTGTCACCAATCTGTATTTGAGTTGGTGAGTTCTCACCTGCTCTATGTTCATGTTGACATCTGCCAGCATGTCGCTGGTGTCAGGGTGCATCATGGTAGGGCGGACAGCGATGGTGGGTTTCGAATAGAGCAAGGGCACGGTTACCCCCTGGCCATCCTCCTCCTCTCCACCCAGACTGGCCCTCAGGGCACCACAGGACACTATGAGGCCCCCGCTAGCACAGTGGGCGCTACGCGGGTGGAAGCAGTTCTTACACGATCCGGGTTTCCACACGTGTTCTGCAAACTCGCCGCAGGCTGACATGTTTGTCCGAAACAAACGGTTAGTGGTCGTCACTGATGGGTTGTGGAGGCAATGGAAAGATCCGACATGGTCGATTGGTACACCGAAGCCTGGTGTCACAAGATTGTACAGAACATCTGCAGAGAGGAAAGCAGAAATCAGATATTGATAGTGAACAGATTTTGTATTTACTGTGGCGATTCTCAGTACTCTTTGTCTGAACTTCAAGAGTTAATCAATAACCCTTTTAACCCAAAGGAATGCTATTGAGAGCATACATACAGTGCTTGAGCAGAGGTTCAGGGAGCTGAACATAACAGTGGAGGTTATGAAGATAAGGCATTGTTTAAACGCATTCCCTACAGCATACTTATTTTAACACCGACTGAATTAAGAAATAAATCTTCATTTCATATCAACGCAATGACTTCAACTGTTTAGGAACAGGCATTTGATAGTGGATCGTGGCGTTGCTCAATGCTCATGAGTCAGGATGAAAATACTTCACACCCACTGGTGAAAACCAAAAGGTGCAATCCTCTCCTCTCCTCTGACTAACAGAGTTGGCGTTATGTCTGGTGCGGGAATCACCGAGCTGTCCGTCTGCAGGATGAACTAGGATTGAAAGACTACAGTAAACACCTCGTGATCGTGTTGCTCGACAGTTAATAGGATATATTCCATCACGCCTATGACACGTCTATGACACCGTGGGAAGCTTACAAGTGTTCCCATCGATTCTAACCCATTACTTAGCTAGACCAGTCTCTGACTGTATGTCGGAGACCAGTCTCTAACTGTATGTGTGGTACCAGGGCCGGAATAGCAAAATGTGTAGAATAGCAGGAACATTTCTTAAAAATGGCTAAATGTTCTCTTAGCCTCATGGCAAAATATAAACAATAGGATGAGATGAGCTACAAAAACAGCATTTTCTCCCTGACCCATGGCAAAAAGCGTGTGGTACCAGAAAAGGTTTAAGCAATGACAGTGATCAACCTCTGTACCACTGGTTCCACACTAATGCTCCATTGATTCCAATCGATTCTAGCCCATTCATTTAGGTTAACTCCATCAAGTGTGTGACTGTGTGAGGTGCCAGTAAAAGTTGAAACAATGACAGGCTTTAAGCTCTTAGTGGTAAACTCAACAGGCCCCACCACTATCACTCCACTCCGGTGTTGTTTGTAACTTACGACGCTCTCAGCTTTGTCCTCGTTCCCAGGCCTCCTAAATGAGAGGATCCTACTTTCTGTTCAGCCCACATGACCCCCAGGAACATCAAGGCTTTTAGAATGCAGTCTCACGTTCTAGAACGTCCGAAACATCACAGAGGTCGGGAATGCCTTGAATGCGGAGAGGCGCAAGTCGCACCAGGGTGACTCTCACACCGCCACCCCAGCACCACTAACACCTCTCCCTGTGTAAGTCCTGTTAAAGACTGAAGGACGATGAGAAAATCCACACGACTAGGAGGTTCATTTGTCTTGTTTCTCCTGGGTGTCCTGCTGTCTCTTCACACAGAGCTAAATACCTAGAGACAAACCTTGGAAATGGTTCACAGTAGTACACACACGTATCCCCCACCCCCGAAATGAATTAGGAAAGCAATACAGATGACGTAGCGTAATAATACAAGAGATTACTCATCCAATATCAAACAACACCAGAAACTGGAGGATTTATGGTGGTGATATTATAGCTTGTGTTTCCCACGTAAATAATATCTAGGAACCAACTAATAGGCTAGACACAGGCTGTAGGAGGGGAGTTTGTTGAGATGCATGTTTACATATACAGTACAAACTGAATTCCTTTTGATGTTGTTTTTTTGACACAAGAACTGTCTGGAAAGCACCGGAAAGAGCACTGATTGTTGTTCCAACTCTTGTTCCAACAGCATGAGTTACAAACGTAGCCTGTATTCAAATGTGTGACCAATAGAGCGAATTGGCAATACAGACAAGACAGTGTGGTACACGGTCTACTTCTGAATCATCAACTAGCTCTCAGTCCCATGTCAGAATTAGACGTTCATCCAGGTTTCTCAAACGTCAACTTTCGAAGTTGTCACAAACGTTGTTGTCGCAAAAGTGTTTTTAAGGTTAAGTTTAGGCATTAGCTCTAAAATCTTAAGGTTAGGTATTAACTCTGAATGGATAAGGTTTGAGAGGCTTAAAACTAAAATCTCATAAACAACTTTCTATCGCTAGATTCGAACTTGCAGCCTTCGGAATCAGAGGAAAATGCGTACGCCCATCCACTATCCCCCGAGCAAAACCGAAACCTACTTGAAGGTAACAGTGCTCACTGTTGCCCCTAGGGGCCAGTTTTCACATCATCCCCTGACGTCCTCAGACATGGATGGACGTCCAATACCGACGTGTATTACGTGTGACCTGGCTGGAATCATACAGTCATAGCTGCTGTTCCATGTTCTCAACGGGGTATCTACCTGTCACCCAAAACAAAAACAAGAATGGACGTGGTAAAGAGTTTCATATGAGGGGGCTGTCCATTTCTTCAGCTCCATCAACTGTAGAAATGAACACAACCAAATAGTCAGCCAGATTCGGAGTGTATCTCTTTCTTCCTAGAAATTACACTATTCTACAGTATGTACTCCTGTAGGAGAACATCTATCAATGAGTATGGCTGGACAGTTAATACACAAATTCAAGTCTTTTTTATTTAATTTTTTATAAACACTTACCTGAAAGTGAAAATTCTCATATGGCTGTTAAGAATGTCAGAAGTCAAAAGGGAAAAAAATTAAAAAGCGATTGGCGGGTCTGGGTCAACTTTGTCCTTTCAGACTGAAAATAAAAAGCCATCTTTGTCCCTCTGTGTGTGTGTTGTGTGTGTGTGTTGTGTTGGGGCGGCAGCAGTCAGGACAGTTTGGCTTCCTGGCACTGTTCTGTTATTGCATGCTAGGCAGAGACAGCAGGGGGTGGGCTTCAGCAGAGAGGCAGCAGTAGTTAATCACACACACACACACACACACACACACACACACACACACACACACACACTGCATTATTTGCTCAGGGCTAGTGTGGTGCAGTGGGGAATGCAGTCTGTGTCAATGTTAGACTTGGTGGCAACACTCTTGACAGTCATAGTCAGATAAAGACAGAGGCAGAGCAGGGCTTTGTCAAGGACAGAACAGCTGAAAAAACTCTGATGAATTGGTTTACTTTTATACTTAGTCCATATCAAAAAAAGCTTATTTCATGTACTACTCGTGTCCAGTACAGTTGACCTGCATTTGGTAATCACGCTAGTGCCTTCACTTTCAAACTGAAAGCAGCTATGAGACAATTATAAAGACAAGTCTGATACTACAGTATGTAAACCTGTAATTCCATGCTGAAAATGCACTCACATGCATGCGCGCATACATCTAAGGGAAGAAGTTTTCCCGCATGGATCGATACTCTGCACATTCCACGACTGGTGTAATAAACGTAGCAAAAACGTTTTATTAACGAAATAGCGCCATACATTCTCAACTCGATCACGGACGAAATATGGAGTTATCGTGAGGATCTAGAGAACATTACGCGGTTTTACGAAGGCAAATAATAATGTGTATGAAGGCAAATAATGAGACTACCGCGCCTGTTTGAGCATCGATCCAGAATGTCCCATTCCTTGATTGAGGATTCGAACACTTCACTCTCATTAGATCTTTGGATTGTCGTATTCGAACTGCGACTTGAAGATTCCGGAGGGTATCATTCATTTTTCTGAAACAAGTAGTGTGCTTCTAGCCTCCTAGAGCACGTGCCTAGCTCCTGAATATCTATAGATGTTGACATGTTCATGCTCCTTGTCCTTTGCTCAGCCATGGTCATAAATAACGTTTCACTTTTAGAATCCGATTGCGCTCTGGACTATGAATGGTTTTCTACGCAGGGTCACCTGTGACATTCCTATTGAGGTTTCTTAGCCTGATTATAAACATGGAGCAAATAGCCTACTAAGCAGAGGGACAGCTATATGTTCAACCGAGAGACATTAAACAAACACTGGTTTGAATAAACATAGAGGTGTCATTTATTGGTCAGCGAGGTGCTATTCGGCTATCTGGCAAGAAAAACGCATGGCAGAGTCAAATGTTTTTGCTTACCTGCGGACTTGACTTGCCTGGCAACAGCAATTCGCGCCTTCCAAAACAATATAAAATAACTGGGTCCCCAAAACAAGGTGTTTCATTTATGTTATTTATCCCACGTCCGACAAAACCGACAGGTTCGTTGGGAAGCCTCGAGAAATGAAGCTTGGTGCGGAGTCCCAGCAGCTAGCTTTGATCCGTTGCTCTGGACTCGCAGCGAGGTGAACTGGTAGAGGAACGGGCGAATAGTGAGCTTGAAGCTCCCGCAGTGAGGGGCGGAACTCCCTAAACTATAGGCCTAATAACCTACACGCAGAGTCGCCGACTATAGTCTCGCCACATTCAAGTGGCTGTAAAGTGGTTTTCGGCTACTAGGCTCACTTTCTCTGCTCGCAACATATCGAGCCGATGGCTTTCCCAGAGGCAAGGGCATTTCGCTAGAATAGGTGACGCGCGTAATGTAATATAGTCTAATTGTTCATTTTACTTGTCAGCTGTCAGCTGTTATACAGCTGTTTTGCCCTATTTGTGAAGGGGCGTGAGAAATCAAATGAAATAAGGTATTTTCCTGGTCACCATATCTATAGGCCTGGCCGCCTGGGGGTGATGTTTATCACATGCGTCTAGCCTATGATAAACTGCATAATTATTATACTAGGAGGGTATGTGGGAGATTATCCAAAAGTAATTAAACACGCATTTTGGGCAGCTCCGGGGGTTGTTTAGAGTCCCCCCCGGTCCGGCTCTGACAGGCAGTGCCTTGCTTGGATGAGTGCCCCTCTCGCCCCCCGGAGCTCCTGCTTCTGTACGGAGAGAGAAAGCGAGAGAGACGGGAGGAGCCGTGTCGTGCCCCCCGCTGAGCCTCATTATGACCCGGGCCAAACTCGGCATGGTGGGTACCATTCAGTACCATCCCATTCGACAACTGAAAGGTGAAACATCACTGTCAGCGAAAAGTTTCGTCAAAACAACAGCCTGACGCGCGACAACGCACACTAGTCTCCACGCGCACGCTCGCGCTAACGCACACACATACACACAGTTGAGTTGACATGCCGCCCCTCAGGGCAGACATGACTGTGAATTGTCTTTCGCCCGAGCAACCCACGATTAGGCGAATGTGCTGATAAGCGATGAGTCATTTAATTAAGAACTTTCAATGGAAATTCAAAACACTTGTCGTCTCCCTAGGAGCATCAGCTGTCGATGGGCCTAATTGTATTGTATGCACAGCAGTGGAGGCTGCTGAGGAGAGGACGGCTCATAATAATGGCTGGAACAGAGCAAACGGAATGGCGTCAAACACATGGAAACCCTGTATTTGATACCACTCCACTAATTCTGCTCCAGCCATTACCACGAGCCACGAGCCCATCCTCCCCAATTTAGGTACCACCAAGCATCATCGACTATCGATGTATGAACTGTAGAGAAGAATGGGTAAAAAGGAGAGGACACGTACTGGCATACCAATATAGTACTGCTAGGTTTATCGACATAGTCAGGTTAAAGTTTGGGTAAATCAAATTCCATGTTATTTTTCTTTTTTGGGACACAACCTAACAGGTTGACTACATCGCTCGAGTCGCGTGCGTTGTCAAATACATTTTGAAATGTATATTTTTCAATTATTGCACACACACTGCTCGTGCCGCCAGCGAGCGTCTGCGTTGCCAAGGGCTAAAATAGATATCATATTCTATTTCTGACGCAGATCGCGCTGCAAATCCTGCCTCTCCCATCTCCTCATTGGTTTATAGAAGCAGTTACCCAAGTGCAATCTCCTCATTGGTTATACCCACGTGGGTGACTGAAGACGAACGAGGTCAGTGGTGGTAATGCACATAATTTATGAAAGTTGCCAATCCCAATATAAAGCCAAGAGAAGAAAAAGCCTGGAAGGATGAGAGATGACTAGAAACGATTCGGTTGACCGTTTTACGTGTGGATTAATTGGTGGAGTAGAGGGCCTTGTGCATTTCAGGTAAAATAACAACTCAATGTTTATATCCCAGGACAAATTAGCTAGCAACAGCAAGCTAGCTAAATAGGACAAATTAGCTAGCAAGTGCAAGCTAGCTAGCTAAATTGCCAAAAATTATCAATACTTTTCAACCTGTCCCCAAATTAATATAATTGGTTCTGAGTTTGTTTTGATATTTTAACCTGCGTGTCATGATCACGTTTGGTGTGGGGGGACAAAATACATTTATGCACGATGGCGCACGCGCACAGCCAGTTTGGGTTCCGTGTAAGAACTTGATTTACTGGCTCTGTAATCTAAAAACCCTAACATCCCTAGCAATCTCCCTCTACCCCTACCCCCCCCCCCCCCCATCAATCTACACACAATGTCTCATCATGACAAAGCAAAAGCAGGTTTTTAGAATTTTTTGCTAATTTATTAAAAATATAAAACAGAAATATTACATTTACAAACGTATTCAGGCCCATTACGCAGTACTTTGTTGAAGCACCTTTGGCAGCTATTACAGCTTCTAGTCTTCTTTGGTATGACGCTATAAGCTTGGCACACCTGTTTTTGGGGAGTTTCTCCCATTCTAATCTTCAGATCCTCTCAAGCTCTGTCAGGTTGGATGGGGAGCATTGCTGCACAGCTATTTTCAGGTCTCTCCAGAAATGTTTGATTTTGTTCAAGTCCGGGCTCTGGCTGGGCCACTCATGGACATTCTGTGACTTGTCCCGAAGCTTAGGGTCTTAGTCCTTTTGGGAGGTGAACCTTCGCCCCAGTCTGAGGTCCTGAGCGCTTTGGAGCATGTTTTCATCAAGGATCTCTCTGTACTTTGTTCTGTTCATCTTTGCCTCAATCCTGAATAGTCTCCCAGTCCCTGCCGCTGAAAAACATCCCCACAGCATGATGCTGCCACCACCGTGCTTCATCGTAGGGATGGTGCCAGGTTTCCTCCAGATGTGACGTTTGGCATTCAGGCTAAAGAGTTCAATCTTGGTTTCATCAGACCAGAGAATCTTGTTTCTCATTGTTTGAGAGTCTTTTGGTGCCTTTTGGCAAACGCCAAGCGGGCTGTCATGTGCCTTTTACTGAGGAGTGTCTTCCATCTGGCCACTCTACCATAAATGCCTGATTGGTGGAGTGCTGCAGAGATGGTTGTCCTTCTGGAAGGTTCTCCCATCTCCACAGAGGAACTCTAGAGCTCTGTCAGTGTGACCATCAGGTTCTTGGTCACCTCCCTGACCAAGGCCCTTCTCCCTCGATTGCTCAGTTTGGCCGGGCGGCCAGCTCTAGGAAGAGTCTTGGTGGTTCCAAACTTCTTCCATTTGAGAATGATGGAGGCCACTGTGTTCTTGGGGACCTTCAATGCTGTAGAAATGCTTTGGTACCCTTCCCCAGATCTGTGCCTCGACACAATCCTGTCTCGGAGCTCTACGTACAATTCCTTCGACCTCATTACTTGGTTTTTGCTCTGACATGCACTGTCAACTGTGGGATCTTATATAGACAGGTGTGTGCCTTATCCAAATCATGTCCAATCAATTGAATTTACCACAGGTGGACTCCAATCACGTTGTGGAAACATCTCAAGGACGATCAATGGAAACAGGATGCACCTGAGCTCAATTCTGAGTCTCATAGCAAAGGGTCTGAATACTTATGTAAATATGCTATTCCTGTTTTTTATTTTGAATACATTTGCAAAAATGTCTAAAACCCTGTTTTTGCTTTGTAATTACGGGATATTGTGTGTAGATTGATGAAGGGTAAAAAAACATTTAATCAATTTTAGAATAAGGTTGTAAGGTAACAAAATGTGGAAAAAATCAAGGGGTCTGAATACTTTCCGAAGGCACTGTATATATTGGCAGTACATCATAAACTACAAAGTGAGCTGTCTGTCTGGGCAACACAGAAACAGAAGACAAGCTCATTCATTATGACCTCTGTACTATAGCCTTACTGCAACAGCATACACCGTCGTCATCATAGGCCCATACTGTGTAGCCAACTGCAAGGTAAGCCGGTGTACAGGCAAACTGCAAAAACATAAGCATTCAGGTATACAAACAGAATACATGTCATGTTTGGGCATCACTTTCAACTATAAAGGATTATACAAGGGGAAAAGATAATTGCAGCAAAAAGAGAACAATGTAAGCCTGCCTTCCAGGGGGTCCACGACTCGCAGGCTCTGTCCCAGGTTGCGTTACAAATTGCACCGTAATCCCTACATAGTGCACTACTTTTGACCCGGGCCCATAGGTCTCTGGTTATAGGTAGTGCACTAAATAGGAAATAGGGTGCCATTTGGGACACCAGCTTCGAGTATCCCTTCCTGCCACTGGCATGTCATTACTATTCATGATGATGCATTAGCAGGTTTGTTGACAGAAGGCTGCCCGCTCTGTCTGGCCCTGCCTGCTGCAGTATTTGCAACGTGAGAAGTGAGCTGTGAGTGGACAGTGGGGAGCTTGCCAATCAGTCCCTCGATTACAGACCATCCCCACGAAGAGAGAGATGCTATGTCAGGATGCTGCTGGGAGCTGGACAGGTGTTGCCAAAGGTATACGAACTGTGTAATGGTCAAAAGTAGTGCACTACGTAGGGAATAGGGTGCTATTTTTGACGCAGCCCGTGCCGCTCCTTTTCCAACACGCTGTGTAATCTCATGAAGAAGTCCATGCCTGCCAAGCATCTCTCCTGTGGCTAGCTGTTTGAATTATTAAAGACAACATCATCTTGAATTAAAGTCAGCCAAGGGATAAGTGGTTTTAATGCATGAGAAGAAAAAAGTGCAGGGTTCACACTTGACTGGAGGAGTTAGATAGGTCAGCTTGGGCCAATAGGAGTCATATTGTAGCCTCACCCCAGAGTCGTTGGGGTTTGTGTGAGAGAGGGGTGGCACCTCACCACAAAGTCGTTGCTTTTGGGGTGAAGAATGGGGATTGGGTAGAGACTACTGAGCAGGGAGGTGTATTATGATTATTCTGTCAAAATGATAACTAAACTGCTGACTAATCTGTACTTCTTCTTACTGTATATCTCTGGCAGACCAATCCCAGAGAATGCTTGAATAATCTGGATTTCCCTCTGTGTCAAAAAAGGCAGCAATCCCCAACCCTGCATGCCGTCTATCTAAGCTCTCATTAGTTTCTCAATCCTTCTTTTCCGATTAGTTTGCAATATTTAAGGTTGGCAAAGTTGACTATTCTGAAGGCATGAATTTTCCAGGTTTTTAGTTGTGAGCACACGAACCTGGATTTCTATCCTTGTCACGAGTCAAAAGGAGACTTGAAAGTGTGGTGTTGGTAACACAAGACTAATGAGCACGCAAACCGGTTGGACATTACATCATTCCCCAGGGAAGCGTATTTAAAGCTACTGACGAAATATGTAGCCACTAGCATCTCTCTTCGTTTTCGAATGTTTAGCTGACTGTGGGCGATGCTGCACTTTGTACTCCTAGGACTGCTTACTGCTTAACGTACCACTGTGTAGTGTCGAGCGTCCCCGAAGGAATGTTATGTCACGCAGGAAATAGGCTTGGTGCCGCTTCCCCTCATCCCCGACTTCCCCAACTATTGTTCGTTCTATCCCATGTGTTTCTCATCTCTCCTGCACGCTTTTTCTTTTTTCCCTCACTGTCACCATGTTGCTTTGTCTTTTCATTTGTTCACCCCCCCTTCCTAGCTATTCGTCGCAGGTTGACATTTATTGTCATGAGTCTTGTCAGCGAGGCAGAACTGAGCGATTTCCCCTTAGATAGTCCAGCTGCAAAGTCAAAATTGGCTATATTCTGTGTGCTTTTTGGTCTTCGTTTAAGGTTAGGGATGTAGATTTTATAACTTTGTGGCTGTGCCAGCTAGTGACCACAATGCAGAGCTGCCTCCAGAACAAGATTCAAGATGAAAAATGATAACCTGCTAACGCTAACCTACAAGCCACCCCCACCTCACTTCTGGCCTCACCCCTGACCCCTGGCCTGTCCCAAAATAAGTTCAAAGTTCAACTCACTTCCACTGTTTGTTTTGGATGATTGACAAAACAGGTTGCCTGGTTGGCTGGTCCCAGTATGACACACATACCATATAACTCTTGTAAAACCCTCCTTTACCACACCAAAAGGCTACCACCGCTACTGTGAAAGAACTTTCACCTACAGTGCCTTCAGAAAATATTTTGGTATTTTATTAGGATCCCCATTAGCTGTTGCGAAAGCAGCTACTCTTCCTGGGGTCCACACAAAACATGAACACACGTAGCCTACATATCAATACATACACACAAACTATCTAGGTCAAATAGGGGAGAGGTGTTGTGCCGTGAGGTGTTGCTTTATCTGCTTTTTTCTCTCTAAGAGCTTTGCCCACCTGGATTGTACAATATTTGCCCATTTTATTATTTAAAAAAAAATTCAAGCTCTGTCAAGTTGGTTGTTGATCATTGTTAGACATCCATTGTCATAGTCTTGCCATAGATTTTCAATCCAATTTAAGTCCAAACTGGAACTAAGCAGCTCAGTAACATTCAATGTTGTCTTTGTAAGCAATTCCAGTGTATATTTGGCCTTGTGTTTTAGGCAATTGCCCTGCTGAAAGGGGAATTTGTCTCCCAGTTTCTGTTGGAAAGCAGACTGAACCAGGTTTTCTTCTATGAATTTGCCTGGGCTTAGCTTTATTAAGTTTATTTTTATCCTAAAAAAAACTCCCTAGTCCTTGCCGATGACAAGCATACCCATAACATGATGCAGCCACCACCAAGCATGAATATATGAAGAGTGGAACTCAGTAATGTTGGATTTGCCCCAGTATTACTTTAGTAACTTATTGCAAACAGGATGCATGTTTTGGAATATTTTTATTCTGTACAGGCTTCCTTCTTTTCACTCTGTCATTTATATTAGTATTGTGGAGTAGCTACAGTGTTGATGATTCATCCTCAGTTATCTCCTATCACAGCCATTAAACTCTGTAACTTTTTAAAATCACCATTGGCCTCATGGTGAAATCCCGGTTTCCTTCCGTCAGAAACTGTCTCAAGGAAGCTCATCTGCGTACTCGTCGTCCTCACAAGGGTCTTGACCTGACTACTGTTCTGTTTCGTAACCGACTTCAGTGGGCAAATGCTCACCTTTGATGGTCACTGGCACGCTGGATAAGTGTACTCTTCACGGATGAATCCCAGTTTCAACTGTACTGGACAGATGGCAGACGTCGTGTGGGCGAGCAGTTTGCCGATGTCAACGTTGTGAACAGAGTGCCCCGTGGTGGCGGTTGGGTTATGGTATGGGCAGGTATAAGCTACAGACAACTGCAACACAATTGCATTTTATCGATGGCAATTTGAATGCGCAGATATACCATGATGAGATCCTGAGGCTCATTGTCATGCCATTCATTCGCCGCCATCACCTCATGTTTCAGCATGATAATGCACAGCCCGATGTCGCAAGGATCTGTACACAATTCTTGGAAGCTGAAATGTCCTAATTCTTCCAAGGCATGCATACTCACCAGACGTGTCACCCATTGAGCATGTTTGGGATGCTCTGGATCGACGTGTATGACAGCGTTCCAGTTCCCGCCAATATCCAGCAACTTCGCACAGCCATTGAAGAGGAGTGTGACAACATTCCACAGGCCACAATGAACAGCCTGATCAACTCTATGAGAAGGAGATAGTGGCAAGAAAAAGTATGTGAACCGTTTGGAATTACCTGGATTTCTGCATAAATTGGTCATCAAATTTGATCTGATCTTCATCTAAGTCACAACAATAGACAAACATTGTGTGCTTAAACTAGTAACACACACATTATTGTATTTTCTTGTCTATATTGAATACATCATTTAAACATTCACAGTGTAGATTGTAAAAAGTACGTGAACCCCTAGGCTAATGACTTCTCCAAAAGCTAATTGGAGTCAGGAGTCAGTTCCACAGCGCTACTGGCAAAATATTCTGTGGACAGATGAAATATGGATGTCATAAGGTGAATGCACCAATTTGTAAGTCGCTCTGGATAAGAGCGTCTGCTAAATTACTTAAATGTAAATGTAAATGTAAACTACAGTTGAGTTGTTTGGAATGAACACACAACACTATGTGTGGAGAAAATAGGCACAGCACACCAACATCAAAACCTCATCCCAACTGTAAAGTCTGGTGGAGGGAGCATCGTGGTTTGGGGCTGCTTTGCTGCCTCAGGGCCTGGACAGCTTGCTGTCATCGACAGAAAAATGAATTCCCAAGTTTATCAAGACATTTTACAGGAGAATGTTAGGCTATCTGTCCACCAATTGAAGCTCAACAGAAGTTGGGCGATGCAACAGGACAACAACCCAAAACACAGAAGTAAACCAACAACAGAATGGCTTCAACAGAAGAAAATACGCCTTCTGGAGTGACCCAGTCAGAGTCCTGAACTCAACTCGCATGAGATGCTGTGGCATGACCTCGACAGCAGTTCACACCAGACATCCCAAGAATATTGCTTAACTGAAACACTTTTACAAAGAGGAATGGTCCAAAATTCCTCCTGACTGTTGTGAAGGTCTGATCCGCAACTACAGAAAACGTTTAGTTGAGGTTATTGCTGCCAAAGGAGGGTCAACCAGTTATTAAATCCAAGGGTTCACATACTTTTTCCACCCTACACTGTAAATGTTTACACGGTGGGTTCAATAAAGACATGAAAACGTAATTGTTTGTGTATTATTCGTTTAAGCAGACTGTGTTTGTCTATTGTTGTGACTTAGAGGAAGATCAGATACAATTTTATGACCAATTAATGCAGAAATCCAGGTATTTCCAAAGGGTTCACATACTTTTTCTTGTCACTGTATGTCGGGCTTTATAAGGCACCAGATACTCACACCAGATACTGACTGGTTTTCTGTGACCAACAGATGCATATATCTATTCCCAGTCATGTGAAACCCATAGATTAGCACCTAATGAATTTATTTAAATTTACTGTAACTAACTGTAATTCAGTAGTCTTTGAAATTGTTGCATGTTGCGTTTATATTTTTGTACAGTGTATTTAGCTACCAGTTTTTTGTTTATGAATAAGACATCATATTGGCCATTTGCAAGGTTACTACTAGACTAGTTTTGCCTTCATGCAATGCAACACTTCAACCACTAGAAACTATGCGTGCTGTACACATGGTCGAAATTTTGCAGGAGGATAAGTTACGATTTTTTTATAAATGCCAACTTTTGAGTGAACTGGCGCTCATATGTTTTGGGATATATTTTGTGAACACACACCGTTTATAAATGAGGCCACTGGTCTTTGTGATTTGAATCTGTGCTTCACATTCACCGCTCGACATTTTACATTTTAGTCATTCTTATCCAGAGCGACTTACAGTAGAGTGCATACATTTTATTACATTTTTTACATTTCATTACTTTTTACATACTGAGACAAGGATATCCCTACCGGCCAAACCCTCCCTAACCCCGACGACGCTATGCCAATTGTGCATCGCCCCACGGTTGCGGCCGGCTGCGACAGGGCCTGGGCGCGAACCCAGCCCAGCCTGGGCGCGAACCCAGAGACTCTGGTGGCGCAGCTAGCACTGCGATGCAGTGCTCTAGACCACTGCGCCACCCGGGAAGCCGACTGAGGGAACTTACAATTATCTGTATGTGTGGGGTACAGAGATGTGGTTGTCATTTAAAAATCCCTTTAAAACACTATTATTGCGCACAGAGTGAGTCCATGCAACTTGTTATGTGACTTGTTAAGCACATTTTTACTCCTGAACTTATTTAGCCTTTCCATTACAAGAGGTTTGAATCCTTATTGACTCAAGACATTTCAGTTTTTCATTTTTTATTAATTTGCCAAAATGTCTAAAAACATAATTCCACTTTGATATTATGGGCTGTTGTGTGTAGTAGATAAGTGACACAGAATCTCAATTTAATCCATTTAAAATGCAGACTGTAACACAGCAAAATGTGGACAAAGTCAAGGGGTGTGAACACTTTCCGAAGGCACTCTAGTAGTTGTGTGCAAAACATTTTTAGTTCAATTCAGCCATTATCCTTCTGGAATGTGTGTTTGAATGTGGCGCCAACTTTTACGAAACTGAGATGGTTGAATGAACAAGAATGATCCAACAATAGGTTTCAGTAAGTGCCCATCCGGGTCAGGGTAGTCTCTTGTGACAGACTGTTAACATAAATGTCACGGTGGGTTCTGAGATTAGGGTCATGGTATTGTATTGCATTCACCCAGACTGCTTCCTAAAGTAAAATGTACTACTTTTGACTAGGGCCGATAGGGGCTCTGGTCAAAAGTAGTGCACTATATAGGGAAAGGGTGCCATTTGGCACGTACCCCCAGTGTGAGAAAAGCCTAATCAGCAAACAAACCTCAATTCTCAGGTACCTCGTAAACCGTGTACACTCAAAGCATTCAAAGGTACCCTCTCTGTGTAACTGTATGCCTCTGGGAGTCCAGGAGCTAAAACAGAAATTAAAGACCGGTGTGAGCGCATGTGTGTTTGTGTGTGTGTGTAGGTCTTTGTGTGTCCTTGACTTGTCTGGCAGGAAGTTAGAGAAAGAGAGGTGGGTGTCCGTTTCAACAGTGCCTTTTTCCAGCTGTGTTGCTGTGGCGCGGGTTGGTGTAGATTGGAATGCAGAGATAACATGGCCGGCGCTGTGTGTGTGTGTGTGTGTGTGTGTGTGTGTGTGTGTGTGTGTGTGTGTGTGTGTGTGTGTGTGTGTGTGCGCGTGTAGTGCCGCACCTCGCCGCCCATGGTTAAACACTGTACACAAGCCCACCCTTAGCACTTTTTAGTGTAGCCTCTGTCACTCACTGTCGAGATTTCTCCACTGCCATTCATTGATGCGTTCCTCAACACGTTGCTACAAAGCCTCCGCCTCTGTTGCTTATGAAACTAAATCACAGAACACGAAGACACACTGTACGAATCACACTCAGGTTGTCACTGATCTGTCAGAGTTCTGATGTTTCTACTCACAGAGCTTATAGAAACGAAAACTATAAGTCCTACTGTAAAAACTCAATTTTATACTTAAGTAGAGCATTTTCCATGTTGTTTTGTAGTGCACATTTAGCAATGCATTGTAGTTTATTCCTTTTCAGAAGAGTATTTTTAATTTGAAGTCATTCTAGAAGAACATTTCATGCCCCATTGCAAACCTACTCAGCTTAAATCAATATGTGAAGTCACCAGACAACATTGTGAGCATCAGCTGGTAAATGTTTGGTGGCCGTGTGTCTGACATCCGGTTTGTATCCGACATCCGGTTTGGAGCGAGCGGTCGCACTTGCATTCGCTCTGCAGGTAGTATAACTTTTCATTACGTTTCATTACATTTCATTATAGTACAACGGTTTAATTTGTCTAACCTTAGCAATTTCTTCTTAGCTAGCTACTTAGCCGTCTGTGTATAAAAGATAATCGCGTAATTATCGTATTCCGTCGTCTATCGTAGTCCACACTGCTATCTGCCCAGCAGCTAGCAAACGTCCACCGTCTACCGAATAGTAGTATAACTTTTCATTACATTTCATTATAGTACAACGGTCTGATTTTCATTTTCATTACAGTACAACGGTTTGATTTGTTTGATCTTAGCTAGCTACATAGCCGTCTTTGTATCGGTGATAATTGTGTAGTTATCAAGGTTCGCTGAGGTTCGCTAGCCAGGTATTCTCGCCCTAACGTAACGCAACGTAACGTAGTCAACCCTGCTAGCTAGCCAGCTAGCCACAGATTAGCAGCACTGTAGAAACGATTACATTACAACGGAACGACTTGACTTGTGTAGTGTTAGCTAGCTACATAGTTTTCTTTGCTATCTTTGTATCTAAGATAATTGTGTAGCTTTGAGTAATTATCGGTTAGCTAGCCAGCTATTTTTCGCCTGCCGCGCTGCCGTCCTCCTACCTAGCCAACACTGCTAGCTAGCCAACTTCTACCGAATAGCAGCACTGTAGTAACTTACATTACAACGGAACGACTTGATTAGCGTAGTGTTAGCTAGTTGTCTTTGCTGTCCTTGTATCCATGATAATTGTGTAGCTTAGAGAAATTTAGTGAAATTGTCGAGGTTACCTAGCCAGCTTCACTTTCAACAACGTAGCCACTGCTAGCCAGGCTACTTCACCAGCCAGCAGTACTATATCATTTTGGTCAATAAGATCTTGTATTTTATTTTTTGCAACGTAAGCTTAACTTTCTGAACATTCGAGACGTGTAGCCCACTTGTCATTCTAATCTCCTTTGCATTAGCGTAGCCTCTTCTGTAGCCTGTCAACCATGTGTCTGTCTATCCCTGTTCTCTCCTCTCTGCACAGACCATACAAACGCTTCACACCGCGTGGCCGCGCCCACCCTAACCTGGTGGTCCCAGCCCGCACGACCCACGTGGAGTTCCAGGTCTCCGGTAGCCTCTGGAACTGCCGATCTGCGGCCAACAAGGCAGAGCTCATCTCAGCCTATGCGTCCCTCCAGTCCCTCGACTTCCTGGCACTGACGGAAACATGGCTCACCACAGATAACACTGCTACTCCCACTGCTCTCTCTTCGTCTGCCCACGTGTTCTCGCACACCCCGAGACCTTCTGGTCAGCGGGGTGGTGGCACCGGGATCCTCATCTCTCCCAAGTGGTCATTCTCTCTTTCTCCCCTTACCCATCTGTCTATCGCCTCCTTTGAATTCCATGCTGTCACAGTTACCAGCCCTTTCAAGCTTAACATCCTTATCATTTATCGCCCTCCAGGTTCCCTTGGAGAGTTCATCAATGAGCTTGATGCCTTGATAAGCTCCTTTCCTGAGGACGGCTCACCTCTCACAGTTCTGGGTGACTTTAACCTCCCCATGTCTACCTTTGACTCATTCCTCTCTGCCTCCTTCTTTCCACTCCTCTCCTCTTTTGACCTCACCCTCTCACCCTCCCCCCCTACTCACAAGGCAGGCAATACGCTTGACCTCATCTTTACTAGATGCTGTTCTTCCACTAACCTCATTGCAACTCCCCTCCAAGTCTCCGACCACTACCTTGTATCCTTTTCCCTCTCGCTCTCATCCAACACTTCCCACACTGCCCCTACTCGGATGGTATCGCGCCGTCCCAACCTCCGCTCTCTCTCCCCCGCTACTCTCTCCTCCTCCATCCTATCATCTCTTCCCTCTGCCCAAACCTTCTCCAACCTATCTCCTGATTCTGCCTCCTCAACCCTCCTCTCCTCCCTTTCTGCATCCTTTGACTCTCTATGTCCCCTATCCTCCAGGCCGGCTCGGTCCTCCCATCCCGCTCCGTGGCTCGACGACTCATTGCGAGCTCACAGAACAGGGCTCCGGGCAGCCGAGCGGAAATGGAGGAAAACTCGCCTCCCTGCGGACCTGGCATCCTTTCACTCCCTTCTCTCTACATTTTCCTCTTCTGTCTCTGCTGCTAAAGCCACTTTCTACCACTCTAAATTCCAAGCATCTGCCTCTAACCCTAGGAAGCTCTTTGCCACCTTCTCCTCCCTCCTGAATCCTCCTCCCCCTCCCCCCCCCTCCTCCCTCTCTGCAGACGACTTCGTCAACCATTTTGAAAAGAAGGTCGACGACATCCGATCCTCGTTTGCTAAGTCAAACGACACCGCTGGTTCTGCTCACACTGCCCTACCCTGTGCTCTGACCTCTTTCTCCCCTCTCTCCCCAGATGAAATCTCGCGTCTTGTGACGGCCGGCCGCCCAACAACCTGCCCGCTTGACCCTATCCCCTCCTCTCTTCTCCAGACCATTTCCGGAGACCTTCTACCTTACCTCACCTCGCTCATCAACTCATCCTTGACCGCTGGCTACGTCCCTTCCGTCTTCAAGAGAGCGAGAGTTGCACCCCTTCTGAAAAAACCTACACTCGATCCCTCCGATGTCAACAACTACAGACCAGTATCCCTTCTTTCTTTTCTCTCCAAAACTCTTGAACGTGCCGTCCTTGGCCAGCTCTCCTGCTATCTCTCTCAGAATGACCTTCTTGATCCAAATCAGTCAGGTTTCAAGACTAGTCACTCAACTGAGACTGCTCTTCTCTGTATCACGGAGGCGCTCCGCACTGCTAAAGCTAACTCTCTCTCCTCTGCTCTCATCCTTCTAGACCTATCGGCTGCCTTCGATACTGTGAACCATCAGATCCTCCTCTCCACCCTCTCCGAGTTGGGCATCTCCGGCGCGGCCCACGCTTGGATTGCGTCCTACCTGACAGGTCGCTCCTACCAGGTGGCGTGGCGAGAATCTGTCTCCTCACCACGCGCTCTCACCACTGGTGTCCCCCAGGGCTCTGTTCTAGGCCCTCTCCTATTCTCGCTGTACACCAAGTCACTTGGCTCTGTCATAACCTCACATGGTCTCTCCTATCATTGCTATGCAGACGACACACAATTAATCTTCTCCTTTCCCCCTTCTGATGACCAGGTGGCGAATCGCATCTCTGCATGTCTGGCAGACATATCAGTGTGGATGACGGATCACCACCTCAAGCTGAACCTCGGCAAGACGGAGCTGCTCTTCCTCCCGGGGAAGGACTGTCCGTTCCATGATCTCGCCATCACGGTTGACAACTCCATTGTGTCCTCCTCCCAGAGCGCTAAGAACCTCGGCGTGATCCTGGACAACACCCTGTCGTTCTCCACCAACATCAAGGCGGTGGCCCGTTCCTGTAGGTTCATGCTCTACAACATCCGCAGAGTACGACCCTGCCTCACACAGGAAGCGGCGCAGGTCCTAATCCAGGCACTTGTCATCTCCCGTCTGGATTACTGCAACTCGCTGTTGGCTGGGCTCCCTGCCTGTGCCATTAAACCCCTACAACTCATCCAGAACGCCGCAGCCCGTCTGGTGTTCAACCTTCCCAAGTTCTCTCACGTCACCCCGCTCCTCCGCTCTCTCCACTGGCTTCCAGTTGAAGCTCGCATCCGCTACAAGACCATGGTGCTTGCCTACGGAGCTGTGAGGGGAACGGCACCTCAGTACCTTCAGGCTCTGATCAGGCCCTACACCCAAACAAGGGCACTGCGTTCATCCACCTCTGGCCTGCTCGCCTCCCTACCACTGAGGAAGTACAGTTCCCGCTCAGCCCAGTCAAAACTGTTCGCTGCTCTGGCACCCCAATGGTGGAACAAACTCCCTCACGACGCCAGGACAGCGGAGTCAATCACCACCTTCCGGAGACACCTGAAACCCCACCTCTTCAAGGAATACCTAGGATAGGATAAAGCAATCCTTCTGCCCCCCCTTAAAAGATTTAGATGCACTATTGTAAAGTGGCTGTTCCACTGGATGTCATTAGGTGAATGCACCAATTTGTAAGTCGCTCTGGATAAGAGCGTCTGCTAAATGACTTAAATGTAAATGTAAATGAGTGACTTGTCCTCTCTCTCTAACCAAACGAATGTCTCTTCCACACTCGGCCTCTTCCTTATGTTTGCAATGTATCTCTGCTCTTGCACTTAAGCCACACAGGGCCATCTGCCAGAGGCATTAGCTGCCCAGGCTTCAGGCTACGAGGGACCGCACCTGGGTTCAAATAGTATTTGTTATCTTTCAAATTCTTTGAGTGTTTTATTGAGACTGCCTGGGTTCACATATGGGCAGGGTTTTGATTCCTTTGCCGAAAGTAAGCTCAATGAAGTGCAGATCAAGTCATTGAAAGACAATAGATGCTATTTGAACCCAGGTCTGTAGTGGAGTCATGAGTTTGATGTTTCATGAGGCGTGTTAATGGCTTCTGCATGGTAGGTAGCCAGAGAGTCAGTCCTCTCACCCAGGAGGGGGCCTCTCACACACCCAGCTTCTTCCTCAGGGCCTGCTTCATTGTGGGTTTAAAACTTCTTCAATTCCCCCTGGCTACCACTGCCCCACCCTGTTCTACCAGCATGGGCTTAGTTAGAATCCATTTTGACATGTAGCTGGCCAACATTTAAATCAGTAATGGTCTCTTCCCTCAGGGGCCATCTCATCGTGCTGTACAAAACACTTCCTCAACTCCTATCTAGCTACCACTGCCCCACCCTGCGCTAGTCTGGCTTTACCTCCACCGTCTTAGCTGGAATACATTTTGACATAGTGTGTTTCTCCTTCTAAATCTGTAATGGTTTCTCCCCAGGGTCTATTTCACTGTGGGGTAAACACTTCCTTAACTCGCCACTAGCTACCACTGACCTTATCTTGCTTTGCCTCCACGGGCTTAGCTTTACATGTAGCCAACATTTTGAAGTGTGCCCCTTCTAAATCAGTAATGATCTCTCTCTGTGCTAAGTGGTTTTAGAGGGCTGTGGGCATCTGAAGAAAGGCTGTGAGAGAATATGACGTCTGACCTTCCCCTGACCTCTGTCCCTGTAGACTGGTCATAAGGAGTTCTTGGGAATCTGAAAATGTACAAGAGAGGGTTATGTCCCAGGAAAAGGCGTGGGGTGAGATTTGATTTTAGTCCTGGACTAAAAAGCTTGCTCAATGGAGAGTCTCCATTGAAATGGCTTTTTAGTCCAGGACTAGGTTTATCTGTCCAGGAAAGCAGAACTGCATGTTCCATTTTTGGAGGAATTGTACATTGATTTGTGCTAGTTCATTCATACCTATGAGCTCTCCTCCCTAGTGACAGGATAGACTAATCGGTTGATGAAATAAAGATAACCAATTTTGTTATTTTAAACACGATTTATTAATCCTGTGACTGACTGTGTTCTACTGCATGAGAAATACCTTTATTATTTCACTGATGATGTAGATAGCTATGGTATTTTATAGATTACAACCAATTATTCATAATCAAGAATCAATAAAAACGACGATAGGCTATCCTTACAAAGCCTATTATTTCAGTGTTACACGGAATTGAACTGATTGGGGCTTTACATTTATAAAATGGAAATTCCTCTCAATTACATAAAGACATGAGACGGAAAATCAATGATTGCAGATGCAGCCAACCCCCTAAAGCAGGGGTGTCAAACCAATTTTGGTCTTCAACGAGGTCCCGAAGGCCGCACTGAATTTTAAAATTATTTCCTCACTGTCAAAATTAGCCCAAAATAGTCCTCTATACAGCGTTTAGGGAATTTCCCATGATCCCTGACTGTCTAGCTTTCATTTTCGTGATTATTAGTGAGCTGGACACAGTAAAGAAACGGTATAAATATAGGCCCATTATCATTTCTACACCGTTTTGGATTTGATTTTTGTCCTTTTAAAGTATATTGAGGCTCTATGTTTGACACCCCGGCGAGAGAGCGAGAATATTCACCCACAGGCCTTTAACCTATCATTAAACCTGTCTTCTCCACTCTGTCTCACTGTACAGCTGCCTCATCAGATACATGACGCACAGCCCCGTCACTGTAATTACACAAATTGACAGACAATCCCTGTGTCAATCTCACTGTTCCCTGTCGGGCAGACTGGGCTGGACTCCGCTGTACATCTTAGATAGAAAACCAAGAGTGGATATCTGTCAGGCGGTCTTAAATAGTTCATCACCACAGGGATGTTTGATTGGAAAGAAAAGACACGGGTGGTTGTCTGGCAGGTTGTGGAATAATGAGAGAGCTTGGGAAAATGAAATACAATACGAATACGCTAATTGTCTTGGGTCTCTATTACAGTAGTCTGTCGCCTGCTTTACTGTGAGGTACTAAAGAAAGAGACTGACTAGAGCAGACATTTCTATTCAAGTCTAATTGTCTTTATCCTGATTGGCCAAAGCTGTCATTACCATGCAGTAGGGCACTGTGTTGTTTGAACCAGAATGGCTCCTCAGTGGCTCCTCAGTGGCTCCTCAGTGTTTAATGACATCCTTTAGCCTCCTGCTACTATTGCCACTTAATCACAGACAGACAATCAGGAGAGAAGAGAAGAGGGAGAGAGGAAATGAAAGGGAGTGGAGAGGGGCGGTGAAGAGAGGAGACAAGAGGACAGTAGAGGGGGAGAGAGAAGGCAGTCTAGTCTGTGTATCCACTTATCTGCCACTCAAGTATGCAGATTCTAGTCACGAAGTGGATGCAATCATAATCACACGAGTTCTTCTGTTGAGAGCTTATTGGTTCCCTGGCTGGTTTAGGCTATATTTTAAAAAATTCAGACTTACACATTTCATGATATTATTAAATAAAGAAACATGTTCTACATACATTTTCTTTGGCGGCTTGATTCATTATATTTGAGAAATATTTTGTCACTTCAGCTTCTTTAAAGGGGAACTACACCTGCTGATTTAGCCACCATTTTGTAGCTTGCTCCTCAAGAAATGCTGGTGGCTAACAGCATTTCTACAACCGACTGGAGTGAGGACGTCAGTTCATCTTTCAATCACCAACGTGGGTATATGCTCCTGAACACCAATGAGGAGATGGGAGAGGCCAGACTTGCAGCGTGTTGAGCATCACAATGCCTGGCCACGCAGACGCTCGGTGAGGAGGGCGAGCACTGTGGTTGCAGTGATTGAATAACATGTACAGTTGAAGTCGGAAGTTTACATACACCTTAGCCAAATACATTTAAACTCAGTTTTTCACAATTCCTGACATTTAATCCGAGTAAAAATTACCTGTCTTAGGTCAGTTAGGATCACCACTTTATTTTAAGAATGTGAAATGTCAGAATAATAGTAGAGAGAATGATTTATTTCAGCTTTTATTTCTTTCATCACATTCCCAGTGGGTCAGACGTTTACATAAAATCAATTAGTATTTGGTAGCATTGCCTATAAATTGTTTAACTTGGGTCAAACGTTTCGGGTAGCCTTCCACTAGATTCCCACAATAAGTTGGGTGCATTTTGGCCCATTCCTCCTGACAGAGCTGGTGTAATTAGTCAGGTTTGTAGGCCTCCTTGCTCGCACACGCTTTTTCAGTTCTGCTTTTGTACTTGTTTCTTCCAGCATCTTCACAAGGTCCTTTGCTGTTTTTCTGTGATTGATTTTCACTTTTCGTACCAAAGTACGTTCATCTCTAGGAGACAGAACACGTCTCCTTCCTGAGCAGTATGATGGCTGCGTGGTCCCATGGTGTTTATACTTGCATACTATTGTTAGTACAGATGAACATGGTACCTTCAGGCGTTTGGAAATTGCTCCCAAGGATAAACCAGACTTGTGGAGGTCTGCAATTTTCTTTCTGAGGTTTTGGCTGATTTCTTTTGATTTTCCCTTGATGGAAAGAGGCACAGAGTTTGAAGGTAGGCCTTGAAATACATCCACAGGTACACCTCCAATTGACTCAAATGATGTCAAAAAACCTATCAGAAGCTTCTAAAGTCATGACTTCATTTTCTGGAATTTTCCAAGCTGTTTAAAGGCACAGTGAACTTAGTGCATGTAAACTTTTGACCCACTGGAAGTGTGATACAGTGAATTATATGTGAAATAATCTGTCTGTAAACAATTGTTGGAAAAATGACGTGTGTCATGCACAAAGTAGATGTCCTAACCGACTTGCCAAAACTATAGTTTGTGCACAAGAAATTTGTGGAGTGGTTGAAAAACGAGTTTTAATTACTCCAACCTAAGTATATATGTAAACTTCCGACTTCAACTGTATATATATATATATTAATTTCAGGGTTTTTCTTTATTTTTATTAGTAAAAAAATGTATGTAGCAACTACAGATTGCCCCTTTAAGTCTATCAAAAGTGTGCAAGTTTTGTGTGTCCATTTTATCAGCATGAATTAGATTGAGCAATAAAAGCCCCACTTTTATTCCATAGGCTTGGATCCGCACCATGCAGCTGTTGCAAGAGCACATTTTTCTCTGGCTGTCCACTGGTTTCAAAAACAATGATTGATTGGCAGCTTCAACTTCTTGAATTGAATCATTATTGGGTTCAAATCCACATTTAGATTTGTGAACAGCCATCCACAACAGCCACAATCCGTACGGCGCAAATAGCTAAATGAGAGAGCAGCAGTGTGATTCACATCAATGTAGATATCAATAATAAGTTATATCCGTATCGCAGTAGTCTACACCACTGCTGTCATCCTTACCTCCAAGCGTTTATTAAAGTTAGATAATCTTTGGATGCCGACAGCAGTCGCACCATTGGAAGACATAACTTGGACTGCAGCCTAAAAAAGTCTATTCCTGCTCTTTTCCCGCGATCCATCAAACACATTTGGTTTGATTACAGTTACCGTTTTTTTTTGTTCTACCTGTATTCCGTTACTCCCCAACCCTGCCGACCGCATACTTAGGTTCTTCGGCAGGGCATGGAAACCATAGAACGTTGGCTGTGGAGGCACGGTCAATCCGCATAGGGCCTGTGATCTTTTGAACGCGTTGGGGGCGATGAAACAAGAAGAGCCCCATTCAAGAGCCCCATTCAATGAAGGGAAGCGAAGTGGGTGGAGGGGCGATTTGCACGTGGAGCTTGGCAAAAGGGGGCAGGATTTGTTGACATAATTGAAGTCCAAACACAATCTTAATTTATTTGGTGTGACACACTGAGGTTCCAAACTCAGTTTTAGAGGATACTGACATTATGACCAAAATTATCCTATTTACACTTTGTAGTCAATTTTGACCGTAGAATGTATGTTTTTGACTCATATCGATGCCACATAGGCTGTTTTTCAAAGGGATTAGTTGCATTTTAGCGGCAATCACTCTAATTTGTCAGTGAACAGTCAATGCACATGTGAGTGTGACATGGAACAGCAGGCTTGTCAGTCAGTAGCGTCTCACACTCTTTTATTTGTGTCGGTCTTTAACATATTGTTTTTATACCCCAAATTAAAATGCTATTTTCAGATTTCATGACACTGTTAAAGACCAGTATGTTCCAACCAACTTTGATTGACACACTGCGATGAATGCAGCAATACGAGGCCGAGCGAAACAAACACAAAGGTTTAATTTCATTAAATTCTAGAGGGTGGTGTTTATGGGGTGTCCCCCACTCCCTGTCACCCTTAACACTAAACAGTGCCCGGTGGATGGATAATGGGAGAGTGGATGGCTTTAGCAGACAGAGTGCTAGAACAGGGAAACATGGCCATATGTGGAACACTGTTGTAATAGCCTACAAAATGAGCACACATTTCTCTATATTTCTCCTCGCTTGGAAATCATACCTGAATTCACCTCCGTTTCAAATTTGTTTCAAACAACAGTAAACCATAACATAATTCAGTCTGGATTTCGAGGGAGTATTAAAACTCTTCTGGCATATTCTATGAGTAAACAGTATTTTGTAGTAGGCTACAGAACCATGTTGGTGGTTGTCATTGAGAACAAAATTAGACTTGGTTTGTTTTCAACATCTGCCTCTCAGACACATACGATGCTGGTTGGTTGTGATGTGTTACTTGTACTGTAACTCACCTCACTTCACCTAAGCGCTCCTCTCCCACCTCAGCTTTGACTCCGGTAACCAGGGGAATGATTTAAGTGTCTGACTGCTTCAAAACAGGTCATGACTGAGCTCTTGCTTTTGAGTGTTTTGGAGAGGTTCAGTACATTTTGCAGGGTGATTGTGACTAGTAGCTCACCTTAGCTCTGTCTATGATTTAAGTGTCTGACTGCTTTAAAACAGGTTTGGGTTTCCTGTAGACAAGCTACCTGAGCTGTTGCTCCTGGCTATTTTCGAGACTTTCATCACTGCAGCGAGAAAAGAAAAGGAAATAAAGAAGAGACTTGATGAGTAAGGAGGATTAATGAAATATATCTCTTGTGATTCCCCCCAGGGAAGTTTGTCTCACAGATATTAGATAAAGTTAGACAAAGACCCTTCTCATGGTCTCAGTGAAGAACCAAAGGAGCCCATAACAACTAGGCATTTATAAGAGAGCTCTATGAGGGGAATGAGCGTGTGCATCATCTAGCGTAGGGTGTGTCCCAAATGGCACCCTATTCCATTTTTTTTAGTGCACCTCTGGGCTCTGGTCAAAAGTAGTACACTAAATAGGGAATAGGGTGCTATTTGGGACGCAGTAGGAATGTTGTGCTCCAGACTTCACCTCCCCTTTTATGACCTCCTAGGGGTCAACGTGTTCCTAAATCATGTTCCTACACCAAAGAGTTCCGTACAGTTCATGACCAGAGTTATAGTTACTGGGGTCACGTGTGGTGCAGCATTCCCAGTCAGTCAGCATTCTCAGTACGGATCCTCTTAAACACTGAAGGATCTGAAGGGGTTTCGGGTTCCATGATGACTATGCGTTTGTCCATAGAAATCAAATGTGTATGTGTAAAGTGGATGGATAGACTAAAGAAGATGGCACTGAGTGGCGGTGGGTGTAGAGAACTCCTTTCAAAAAACAGTTGTCGAAAAACCTCGGCGCTTGGAACTTGTGGACCAAAATGAAACCATAGATGTAGTGGAGATAGAATAAACTCCTGAAATGCTTAAAATGTGAGCATGGTCTGTTCTGCTAATGTGAATATGGTATCAGGATTGTGGAGTTTACCTTCCCATCCCCCTGTATGTTCATCTGTGTAACTGGGAATTGACTAAAGACGCCCACATGAACAATTACAGTTTACTATAGAATACTACAATACTTACTATAGAATTCTATAGTAAACTGTAGTATACTGTATAATACTATACTATACACTGTAGTATCCCTTGATAATGTGTAGTACTTACGATGGAATGTTGTAGTATACTTTAGTACTAAATACTACGGTATTATCTGCAAAAAAACACTGTAGTAAATATTACAGTAATGTCCACAAAACAATACAGTCCGCAAAAATACTGCACTTTTTTAACTGGTATATACTACAATATTACATTTGCATGTACCCTGACCATTCCCCTACCCCATATCCCAATTTGTGCCACCCATAAGGGAGAAACCTACGTGCTAAGTATAGATCAAATATTGTGTTACCTACAGGTTATAGAAAAGAGCAGAATGTCTGAACTATCCGTTCAGACCCCAGTCCTACCTACATACAGGTTATGGAAAATGTGCTCTTTCAGTATTTCTCTCGTAGGTTTTCTGAAGGAGAAAGCCTCCACTTCTATGTCAAAGATAAAACAACAAAAACACTACAGTAAATACTACAGTATACTACAGTCCGCAAAAACACTACAGTAAATACTACAGTATACTACAGTCCGCAAAAACACTACAGTAAATACTACAGTATATTACAGTCCGCAAAAACACTACAGTAAATACTACAGTATAATACAGTCCGCAAAAACACTACAGTAAATACTACAGTATAATACAGTGAATACTACAGTAAAGTCAGAAAAAACACTACAGTGAATACTATAGTATTTATACCATAGTATACTATGGTATTCTTTTATGTTGGAGATGGCGGGTGAAGAAAAAATCTTTTCAGAACATATGCGTGGACTAAGTTTATACAGTGTATATAATAGATATTGAAAAACTGCTGAAATATGTCAAATGTGAGTGTGGTTTATAATGTGCATATGATAGCAGGATTGTGGAGCTGATCTCCCCACCCCCCACCACATGAGCCAGCTGTGGCGATGACTGCTGTGGAGTAATGCTGTGGACTGCTTTGGAATTATGATGACGGATCAATGCCAGATCTCAGGTGTAATTATCCTTCCCTACCCTCTAACCCTGAGCTGAACGACTGCACATCACGGGAGAGGGAGAGGAAAAGGGAAGGAGAGAGGGCGAAGAGAGAAAGGAAAAGAAGAGCGAGGTGGTGTTTGGGAGAGAGAGAGACGACTGGGCGTGTGAGAGAGAGATGAAGAGAGGGGTTAGAAAGAAAGAGAAGGAGAGGTGTTGGAGACGAGACTGAGAGTCATTTTAAATCAGGAGACCTTGTCATGACAGTTTCCAAGTAAAAATAGTCATGTTTAAGCTTCAGAAATAACCCAGTCTCCCTGGGGGCAGAGGAGAAAAAAGCAGAAATTCACAGGGTCTATTTTTAAGAGGAACTGATATGACTGTAGATTGTGTCCCAAATGGCACCCTATTCCCTACATGGCACCCTATGGACACTGGTCAAAAGTAGTGCACTATATAGGTAATAGGGTGTCATTTGGGATGAAACCAGTGACTGAGGTAAAGGCTAGAGCTGCTTCAGGCCTATTATATTTAGGTCCTGTGATCTGCTGAGCTGTTTATATAGAAATGGTCTACCTGCCTCTTAGCCTGTCTAGCTACAGAGTGGTTTTCTATGTTTAGCTGTAACTTCTTGTGGGGCAAATGTTTTTATTTATTTAACTCCCATAACCATTACCTAGCTTTGCCAGAATGGAAAAGTGGCCTAGTTAAATTAAAGATTTGTCTGAAAATCCCTAGAAAGCAACACGACTGGAAATGTAAATCAATCTGAGAACGATATGATGTGTCATAGAATATTGGCCAATCACACGATAGAACTAAACATACTGTATGGAAGGCGATGTGATATGAGGAAGGATACTCAAATGCAACCCGATATAAGAGACACCGCCCCAGCCCTCCCCCACCACACACACACACACACACACACACACACACACACACACACACACACACACACACACACACACACACACACACACACACACACACACACACATACACACACTCTTGCCCCCAGTAGCAGCTCACTCACAGATGAAATAAACACATGAAGTGCATGCTGTTAAAATGTTCCAGTGTTGATCTCACTGTATTATACCGGACAAGAATTTGGCAGCAAGACTCAACGTTTAGTAACAACACCATTTTTTCCCTTTTAAGGAAAAGTTGCAGCACGAATGTTTGCTAATCCTCTCAAGCTACGGTATATTGCAACACAAAGCAAAACCAAAACCCGTTTAAAGTACACTTGGATAAAGAATGTTGTCTGTGTGTGTATTTGTTGTTTGCCTCGGGCACAAGACACATCAATCACAACAGAAAGCAATATCTCCCAACCTCCCAAATTCAAACAAATTAATGTCAAAAGGTTATTTCAGTATGTTGGTGTGGTGAGGGCTTAATCACTTTTAAATTAGTTTTTAATGTTGTGGAGAGAAGAGAGGGAATCTTCAGAGGAGATGAGAGAGAGAGATGGTAGAGAGAGAGAGAGATGGTAGAGAGAGAGAGAGATGGTAGAGAGAGAGAGATGGTATAGAGAGCCCGTTAAGCTCTGCTCCCAACACCTGCTCTATCATCTCAGACTGAGAGAGGGAGGAGAAGAGTGGAGGATAACAGACCTGGCTGCAGCTGACCAAACATTTCCCTGACGTACCCTGGATCCTGCAGAGAGACGGTCAGCCGCGTTGGTTAGCCCAGTGACTACACGACAGGAAGCATGGGGCAGGCCCGAGCTAATGAGTAGCTTCAATGGCTCAGTGGGTTAGTAAGAGAATGGTGCAGGGTTGTGGGTTTGATTCCCATACGGGCCAACTGAATATACAGTATGTCACTGTCAATTTTACACTTCTGTCACTTTGGATATGTGGTTTTGGTCTGCTAAATGGCCATATAAAATAGGGCGTTTCAGGATCTCAGCGAGACAGGGTGTGTGTGTGTGGCAGGGAGGTGGGACTCCAATGCACCCCGTGTATTATTTAGGAGGGGCACGTCTGGGCTGGTCTGGACGCCTGGCTGATGATTCATTCTCTGCCTTGGCAGGGGTGCCCCTTTGCCCCTCCAACCAGGCATCTTCCAACTAATCAACACGTCTGGCAAGGGCACCAACACCCTTCGTCCCTCTTCGCCTCCTCAGACACACCCTGGGCTGCCCCCCTCACCCAGGACTCATCCGAACCACCAAGAACCGACAAGGGGCGAAAAAAGCAGCAGTTAAAGCATCAAGCGCTGCTGCCACAGAACAACATCTTCTGTACCTGGTGTTGGTGCTGAGCTGACCCTGTGCGATGATCAAATGGTTCATGAGCTTAGTCTCAGCACAGTTGTCTAGCTCTATGGTCACCTGACCACCTCTGGAGGATCTGAGGCGAATATACGTGAGCAAATAGGGAGAGAAATAGAGGTGAGGTATAGGAGACACAGGTGATTTGCTTTTACAGTACATACACTGGTAACACTTTCAGATACATGTACAATATATTGCATTACACGAGGCAGTCATAACGGGTTATAAGACTTGGGATAATGATCTTTCACCAGGCTCATAGATTTGATATTTGCATGTCTCTTTTTGGACAGATCAGCAGATCTTCTTTTTTGGCCACGTTAACTTTAGACTGAAAGGCGAATGAAGACTAAAGACCTGAAGATGTATTAAACAGGATTAGACAGGTGCATGATGTTTCTGTCACGTTCCTGACCTGTTTTCTGTTATTTTGTATGTGTTAGTCGGTCAGGGCGTGAGTTTGGGTGGGCAGTCTATGTTATGTGTTTCTATGTTGGTTAATGGGTGACCTGATATGGTTCTCAATTAGAGGCAGGTGGTTTTCATTTCCTCTGATTGAGGGCCATATTAAGGTAGGTGTTTTCACATTGTTTGTTGTGGGTGGTTGTTTCCTGTATCTGTGTTTGTTGCACCATACGGGACTGTATCGTTCGTTCGCTTTGTTTGTAGTCAGTACTGGTTCGTTCGTTCTTCGTTACGTGTAAGTTCGTAGTCCAGGTCTGTCTACTTCGTTTGTTGTTTTGTATTGTTGTTCAAGAGTTTTTCCGTCTTCGTCTGTTCCTTGTAATAAATAATATGTATAACTCCAACGCTGCATTTTGGTCGAATCCTTGCTACTCCTCTTCGGATGAAGAGAAGGAGGAAGCCCATTACAGTTTCACTAAAGCCTGACATGAAGAACTACCGATGAAAGATTTAGAGCATAAGGCTTTTGATCATTTGTGCGTGTTACGATGTCACACGTCTTCCCCTTGGGTTTTATACACTCTGCGGTGCGTGTTAGCAGGTAGCCTAGCGGTTAAGAGCGTTCCCTTTATAGTGCACTTCATTAGATCAGGGCCCTGTGTACTATAATAGGAAATAGGGTGCCATTTGGGAATGCAGGCTCAGTCTCTCACAAATCAGCTTACCTACTGTACATTGGGATTATGAAATGCCTGTTTATTCTCTTACCAAACATACGCTGCTACTCAGGCAGACCGTGTGGCTCTCAAGAAGAGTGTGTGTGTGTGTGTGTGTGTGTGTGTGGGTGTGGGTGTGGGTGTGGGTGTGTGTGGGTGGGGGTTGTTCACTTTTTTTCTTTTTGTATCTGCAACTTCAATAATTCAGGGTGCTGTGAAATCGCTCAAAAGGTAGAACAGAGAATAATGGACTGAGAAACAGTGTATTCGTCAATAGGAAGAGGAGGGAAAGATAGAGAGGGAGAGAGTGATTCAGAGAGAGAGAGCGAGAGATAAAATAGAGAGGGAGGGAGGTAGGTAGAGACACAGAGAGAGATACATCGAAAGAAAGCGAGGGGGAGCGAGACAGACACAGAGAGGGGGAGAGAGAGAGAGAGGATACCCTAAAGACACAGTGTCACATAGTTTCCCCTTCACAGAGCCAAGCCACTGAGCCCTTCAGCCCTAGTACACACAAACACCAATCAAGCTCCCGTGTCTCACTCCCAAACATACCCCAATGACTCGCACGTCATTGTTTTTAGCAGCTTCTTATGTCAAACACTTTTTTCTTTCCACAAACCGTTTTTTTGCTCCTCAATAAATGGAAAACAAGATCGGACCACAAAACGCTGAGGAGAGATGACAATCCTATCCGCCCACAGAGGAAGACTGGGGCTGTCTGAAACAGTACCCTATTCCCTATTCAGGGCTATGGGCCTTGGTCAAAAGTAGTGCACTATAAAGTAAATATGGTGCCATTTAAGATGCAACCATAGCTAGCTTCCCTAATTCTCGTGTTTAAAAGTTTAAAATCTTACATAAAAAGCTACAAGAATAGCAGTTATATTAAGAGAAGAATGTTGAGGGACGGACCTTATTATTTGTCATTTTCTTTTCCCCAAAAAATGCTGTGTACAGCACAACTGAGGATAACCTAAACTCATTATCTTTCTGAATGGACTGGAGCACATTTGATAATTCGCTTTGTGTGTGAATACGGTGAGAGAAAGGGCTGAGGGAGGACAATAGAAATGCAAACGTTGCAACTACGAGAGGAGACTGAGAGACAGTCGTTTGCCTTTTTTGGAGCCCAGAGTACTTATTTGAGCTTTCATGGAATTGTGGAATTTATATTTATCTTTTTTAGAAATGTTTAATGCAACATTTGAAGGTGTCTTTGAGACTTGACCAATGATTCTGTTAGGATTGTTGTTCTTGGTGCCTCCATTCCAGTTTGGAAATGGAGACCCATCATTTTTCATTTACCAAGGAAATACACTCCTAAACAGACACATTCTAGTTTACCCAGGAGAATAAATATAATGTATTAGTACTTTTTAAATAAGACAATTAGAGAGGCTTAGAGGGTACATTTGTGATTTTCGTGTCTCTCTCCAATGTCCTGTAGACCTGACCTGGTCAGACAACCATACACTCTCTCTCTTCCTATCTCAGTGGAGAAGGTTAAGGAAACCCTATCCTGCATCTGAAATGGCACCCTCTTTCATAAACGGGTCGTTCCACCAATTCGGTGCCTTTTGAGAAGTGTAACTTCTCAAAAGGCAAAAGGCAAAAAAAACGAATTTCTGTCATAAAGAGCCCTTGTTCAAATTCATAAAAACCCATTTTACCATCTCAAGAGGTTAAATGACAAAAAATACTATACTAAGCGCCTATTAAGTGCAAAATAAAGTAACAGAGTTGACCGTCACATGATTTCATCTTAAATCAGCCAAAAATCCCCTCATGACACGGGGAATAGAAGCTTGTTGTGTGCAACAAGGCGTGGCAATTAAATAAAAAATTGCTAAAACATTTCTAGCCTGTCTATCTAGTATTATTTAGTTATTTATTTAACCTTTATTTAACTAGACAAGTCAGTAAAGAACAAATGCTTTACAATGACGGCCTACCCCGGCCAAACCCTAACCCGGACGATGCTGGGCCAGTTGTGCGCCGCCGTATGGGATTCCCAATCACAGCCGGTTGTAATACAGCCTGGAATCAATCCAGGGTCTGTAGTGACGCCTCTAGCACTGAGATGCAGTGCCTTAGACCGCTGCGCCACGCGGGAGCCCCGATGTCTTAGATGTAAAGTCCCGTGTTTTTGGGGACCTGCGTGGTTCTGGTACTGGTTCCGACCAACATTTTGGCTTATAAATCTATGTGGACAACATAGATCTAAATGGCTTGCATTAAGTGGTAGCCCTGAATCTCATGGACACAGGAGTATGTATAGTCTGCCTGTGTGAAGCAGGATGTGAAATCTGACAGCACTCAAAGCTGGGATGTCTCTCCTACCATTTCATTGGCTTCTCTGACTGTCCATCAACTCTTGGCTGAACCCTACATCAAAGCCACTAAGAACGCACATGCCTAGAATTCTTACATGTTAACGTGGCAGGAGAGGGTAGTTTTGTCACGGTAGCACATTCAGGGATCGATTTACTACCAGTAATCTAAAAATAATTCATAGATTTTAAACAAAAAATACTTTCTGTTAGTCATAGACAGAGATGAAAGGTGACTTCATAACGAGTTGAGGAAGCCAAGCCAGAGCTCTGTGAGACATTCACAATCACAGCGATGCTGATCAAGATAGACCTTTAGAAACTATGCAAATTGTCTCTAACACTAAATATACAAATATGTATTTTACAGTTATAAGAAAGGTGAAATCTTATAGGTAGTCGTTTATTTAGTCATTTCAAGCCTTATTCATGGTTTTGTTGAATAGGAAACACATCATATAGAGAAATGTCGTATTTTCATCATATTTGTACTGTGTATTGCGCTTGTGTCCTCAAAAGTAACTACACCTCAGCAATTTCGAACTATTTTTTACTAGAAAGGTGAGATTTGAACCTCTCTTGGAGTATGCAGAATTACTAGTTATTGTTTATGGTCCTCTCATGATAGATAATTACTTTTGGGGATTACGTAGATTACATTTAGTTACATTTAAGAGGTTTTTAACATGGTTGACGTGTTATGCCCGACCCAAATAGTTTCCCACCACAAAACAACAGAAAATGGCCAAAAACAGTAGAACCAGCGCACCTGCTTTTACACTCTGATTTGACTATTAGATGTTCAATGTTTCTTTGGCAAAAATATTTTAAAAGGAATAGATTCACCATATAAAAAATAAAAAAAATGTTCAGTTCACGCAACAGGGTTCACCTTAAAATGAGGGACAGGCATAAATGAATCACTTAAAGTCACAAACTTTTTAAATATACATATACACTATACATTCTTCAAATGTATGATCTTATCACAACACTGGCAGACCATGGTGGGACAACTCCCTGACCAAAATGGCTGATCTTTATCCCCTCATAAGATGGCTCAAGTCCACTCTAGTATTCTTATTCCTAATTCGTTGGAAGGTTACTACTTTTGGCCAGGCCTTGTGCTTGATTTCCCAGCCCTGGGTGGTCCAGTCAGAGGCATCAGGAGGAGATATCCCCACATCCCTGTTCAGTATTCAGTGTTCATCACTGTCTGTCAGATATTGACTGAGTCCCAAATCACACCCTATTTCTTATGTAGGGCCCTTAGGGTTCTGGTCAAAAGTAGTGTGTATAGGTTGCCATTCGGCATACCCGACATTGAAGCTGCCCAGAGGAAAGGAAGCGATCGACTTTCTGACCCCAATGTTAGGCAGGAGGACATGAACGTTGCCAACAGAACAGATTTGTGCTTCTTGTTTGCGTCCTAAATGACACCCTATTCCTTACATAGTGCACTACCTTTGACCAGAGCCCTATAGGCCCTGGTAGTGCATTACAGACAATAGGGGGCATTTTAGGATGCGTCCCTTTAATGAGCACCTGTCTGGAGGGAAGACAAGAAATTCCTGTCTGTCTGGGTGGTTGAAAGAAGCGAGGGATTGCACCAGAGATCTCTGATTGCTTGTCACTTGGGGCCACAGGTGCTGCTCATTGGGGCTGACTGAGTCTGTCTTGTCCTGCCTGCTTTTCAATGAGCGTGCTCAGTGTTGCGTTTCAGAGTTTCAGCCCCATTCAAAAGCAAGAGTTGGTACAGTAGACTCTGTATATTAATGGTATGCATTCTAAATTGTACCCTATTCCCTTCACAGTGCACTCCTTTTGACCAGAAGTCCGCATTCCAAATGGTACACTATTCCCTTCAAAGTGCACTACTTTTGACCAGAAGCCCGGGCCAAAAGTACTGCATTATTATAGGGTGCAGTTTGGGACACAGTCTTAGTTCCCCCCCCTGGGGAAGATTCTCTTCAGAAAACCTTTCCTCTGCCCTGAACCCTCTCTCTGCCTTGAACCAACCGGACATTGGCTGACATAATAGTGAACAGTATGGGGTAGCCTGAAAATGGGCAGGTCCAAATGTGACTTGGGAATGGGGAAAAAAGGGAAAACAAGCATTTCATTGTTTACTGTCTGCACCATTGCTGGTTCCAAAAGCACAGATTTACTTAACGTATTCCTTTCAGCTACTAGTGTGACAAAGAGCCTCAAAAGCACCCAAAACTAAGTGAAACAAAAGTGAGAAATAGTAACAAGATTTTTTTTTAAGTAATAAATAAAAATACTTTAAATGCCTCATGGGTACATTTGAACATAGACAACATTAGGATTTAGCTGTCCAGGGACAGGCCCGTGCATAATGGACTATCAACAGTACACACTATAAGCACTTTAAACTCACTTAGAGACAGACGGGGGAAATTAGGAGAGACATCAACAGAATATGCTGTTTTGTTCTGCAGAAGATAGGGTCCCAACTGCTATTCCAAGACATCTGTGAAGATTGAGTGTTACAGAAATAGAGTACGGAAATAGAAACACACTGTGATAACAAATAAATAAATTATATTAGTAAAGTGCACTAGGGACTGTCTGTCCATAGAAATAGAATTACAAAAAGGGAAAAAGCATTGTAGACCATGGAAAGTTGAATGGGAATGTCTGTTTTAGAATTATATTTATATGGGTAATTCCTCTTGGTAAGGCACTCAAGTGTACTCAGTACATCTAAGTCTGTCTGCTGCTGTATAATCCGCTGGCCTCGTGCTGTCTGCAAGGTCACAGCTACAGGCACACACACGTTGTCACGGAAACGGAAGGTGAATCAGAGGGGAAGGACAGGAGCAGAGAGGAGCCCTGCTAACAATTCTAGGGAGAGAGAGAGAGAACGTTTTTGTAATTGTTACCCGCAATGTTCCCATAATGTTTGAGTGTCCAGTTTTTCTTTAGTTAGGGGAACGTTCTATCTATGTTAGCAAATCCCTTCTGGGAACCCTTTTAGCATGTTTTGGTGTTAAAGTTAGGAGAACATTCCCTTTAGGAGAATATTCCATCAACGCCCCGCCAAACATACACAGAACACGGTTGTCATGTTCTCAGAATATAAGATACTAATGTTGCAGACACATTTCATGGGACGTCGCAAGAGCCAATCAAACAATCCAAAAATATTTGTCACAAGCGCCGAATACAACAATTGTAGACTTTACCGTGAAATTCTTACTAACGAGCTCTTTCCCAACAATGCAGTTAAAAAAATGAGAAAATTAACAAACAGATCAAAAGAAAGTAGTAACACAATAAAATAACACAAAAGAACAGTAACGAGGCTATATACAGGTACCGGTACCGAGTCAGTGTACTGTGGTACGAGGTAGTTAGGTTGATTGATTGAGGCAATACTCTATGTACATGTAAGTTTGGTTAGTTGATTGACTGAAATACTATGTACATGTAGATAGTGGGTGACAAGCCGAAAGTCCGGGTAGCCATTTCATTAACTGTTCTGCAGTCTTATGGCTATGGGGTAGACGCTGTTCAGGAGCCTTTTGGTCCCGGACGCTCTGGTACCGCTAGCTGTGCGGTAGCAGAGAGAAAAGGCTGTGACTTGTGTGGCTGGAGTCTTCAACAATTTTTAGGGCCTTCCTCTGACACGACTGGTATAGAGGTCCTTGATGACAGGGAGCTTGGCCCCAGTGATGTACTGGTTAGTACGCACTACCCTCTGTAGCGCCATGCGGTTGGATGCTGAGGAATTGCTTCACCAAGCGGTGATGCAGCCAGTGAAGATGCTCTCAATGGAGCAGCTGTAGAACTTTTTGAGGATCCACTACAGCCCTGTCGATGTGAATGGGGGCGTGCTCGGCCCTCCGTTTCCTGTCTCATTGTTGTCGGTGATCGGGCCTACTGCCATTGTGTTGTCAGCAAACTTATTGATGGTGTTGGAGGTGTGTGCTGCCACGAAGACGTGGGTGAGCAGGGAGCACAGGAGGGGGCTAAGCACGCACCCCTGAGGGGCCCCTGTGTTGAGGGTCAGCGTGTTGATGTGTTATTGCCTACCCTCACAACCTGGAGGCGGCCCGTCAGAAAGTCCAGTATCCAATTGCAGAGGGATGTATTTAATCCCAGGGCCCTTAGTTTAGGGATGAGCTTGGAGGGCACTATGGTGTTGAACGCTGAGCTGTAGTCAATGAAAAGCATTCTCGCGTAGGTGTTCCTTTTGTCGATGTGGGAAAGGGCAGTGTGGAGTGCAATAGAGATTTTGATATCTGTGGATTTGTTGGAGCGGTATACGTATTGGAGTGGGTCCAGAGTGTACTGGATACTCACACACAATGCTTTTAACGTAGTGTTTTCAATGTACATATTTTGACGACATTGTTCATGTTAATTTATACAATTATTATTCAACATGTCCTCACCTGGGATTTGAACTCACAACCTCTTGGTTCACTAATTCCAATCTTTCTACAATGCTACCATATCTGTATCAGTTATCAGTTAATCTGACTGTTCTCTCATTCTTGATTTGATTGACTTATTCCAACAATTTAAGGGCTTTCTGTATTGTTATCTAATGTTGGTGGTGCATATTAAACTATTTTAAGGCCTAATCGCCCGACATCAGTGCCCAACTTCACTAATGCTCTTGTGACTGAATGGAGGCAAGTCCCTGCAGCAATGTTCCAACATCTAGTGGAAAGCATTCCCAGGAGAGTGGAGGCTGTTATAGCAGCAAAGGGGGGACCAACTCCATATTAATGCCCAGGATTTTGGAATGTGACGTTCGACAAGCAGGTGTCCACATACTTTTGGTCATGTAGTGTATATTGCTAAGAATGTGACAGTAGATAAAGATGACTCCTCTAGCGGGTCTTGAATCCAGGCCACGAGCAGCAATAACAAATGCCCTAATCACTGTCCCAATAAGAGATATCTCTAGGGCATGTGTTTACTGGGCCGGTATCAAATCAAATCAAATCAAATTTTATTTGTCACATACACATGGTTAGCAGATGTTAATGTGAGTGTAGCGAAATGCTTGTGCTTCTAGTTCCGACAATGCAGTAATAACCAACGAGTAATCTGACCTATCAATTCCACAACTACTACCTTATACACACAAGTGTAAAGAGATAAAGAATATGTACATAAAGATATATGAATGAGTGATGGTACAGAACGGCATAGGCAAGATGCAGTAGATGGTATCGAGTACAGTATATACATATGAGATGAGTAATGTAGGGTATGTAAACATAAAAGTGGCATAGTTTAAAGTGGCTAGTGATACATGTATTACATAAAGATGGCAAGATGCAGTAGATGATATAGAGTACAGTGTATACATATGAGATGAGTAATGTAGGGTATGTAAACATTATATTAAGTGGCATTGTTTAAAGTGCTAGTGATACATTTTTGATCAATTTCCATCAATTTCCCTTATTAAAGTGGGCTGGAGCTGAGTCAGTATGTTGGCAGCAGCCACTCAATGTTAGTGGTGGCTGTTCAATAGTCTGATGGCCTTGAGATGGAAGCTGTTATTCAGTCTCTCGGTCCCTGCTTTGATGCACCTGTACTGACCTCGCCTTCTGGATGATAGCGGGGTGAACAGGCAGTGGCTCGGGTGGTTGTTGTCCTTGATGATCTTTATGGCCTTCCTGTGACATCGGGTGGTGTAGGTGTCCTGGAGGGCAGGTAGTTTGCCCCCAGTGATGCGTTGTGCAGACCTCACTACCCTCTGGAGAGCCTTACGGTTGTGGGCGGAGCAGTTGCCGTACCAGGCGGTGATACAGCCCGACACAATGCTCTCGATTGTGCATCTGTAGAAGTTTGTGAGTGCTTTTGGTGACAAGCCGAATTTCTTCAGCCTCCTGAGGTTGAAGAGGCGCTTCTGCGCCTTCTTCACAGCGCTGTCTGTGTGAGTGGACCAATTCAGTTTGTCCGTGATGTGTACGCCGAGGAACTTAAAACTTACTACCCTCTCCACTACTGTCCCGTCGATGTGGATAGGGGGGTGCTCCCGCTGCTGTTTCCTGAAGTCCACAATCATCTCCTTTGTTTTGTTGACGTTGAGTGTGAGGTTATTTTCCTGACACCACACTCCGAGGGCCCTCACCTCCTCCCTGTAGGCCATCTCGTCGTTGTTGGTAATCAAGTCTACCACTGTATTGTCGTCCGCAAACTTGATGATTGAGTTGGTGAGCAAAGAAGTTATTTAGTCTGTCTGGGAGCAAGACATCCTGGTCCGCGACGGGGCTGGTTTTCTTTTTGTAGTCCGTGATTGACTGTAGACCATGCCACATACCTCTTGTGTCTGAGCCGTTGAATTGCAACTCTACTTTGTCTCTATACTGGCGCTTAGCTTGTTTGATTGCCTTGCGGAGGGAATAGCTACACTGTTTGTATTCGGTCATGTTTCCGGTCACATTGCCCTGGTTAAAAGCAGTGGTTTGCGCTTTCAGTTTCGCGCGAATGCTGCCATCAATCCACGGTTTCTGGTTTGGGAATGTTTCAATAGTTGCTGTGGGTACGACATTGCCGATGCACTTCCTAATGAACTCGCTCACCGAATCAGCGTATTCGTCAATGTTGTTGTTGGACACAATGCGGAACATATCCCAATCCACGTGATCGAAGCAGTCTTGAAGCGTGGAATCAGATTGGTCGGACCAGCGTTGAACAGACCTGAGCGCGGGAGCTTCTTGTTTTAGTTTCTGTCTGTAGGCTGGAAGCAACAAAATGGAGTCGTGGTCAGCTTTTCCAAAAGGAGGGTGGGGGAGGGCCTTATATGCGTCGCGGAAGTTAGAATAACAATGATCCAGGGTTTTACCAGCCCTGGTTGAGCAATCGATATGCTGATAGAATTTAGGGAGTCTTGTTTTCAGATTAGCCTTGTTAAAATCCCCAGCTACAATGAATGCAGCCTCAGGATATGTGGTTTACAGTTTACATAGTCAAATAAAGTTTGTTCAGGGTATAGTTAGGGGTGGCAGGTAGAGCGTTGGGCCAGTAACCGAAAGGATCTAGATCGAATCCCCGTACAAATCTGTCATTCTGCCCTTGAACAAGGCAGTTAATCCACTGTTCCTAGGCTGTCATTGTAAATAAGAATTTGTTCTTAACTGACTTGCCTAGTTAATAAAATAATTTGTTCTTAACTTAATCAACGATGAGAGAATAGTCAGAGTAAACTAATTCCGTACACGGACACGGTGACGTAGCAGGACGGTTGGAGTATCGTGAAGAGGTTGTGAGTTCAAATCCCAGGATTTGTTGAATAACATTTACTGTATAAATGAACATGCACACTGTAATCATGTACTGTATGTTCAAAACACGAAGTTAAAAGCTTGGTTTGTGTGTGTTACAGTATCCCTAACCTTGCCAACAGACAAAGCGCTATGAAATGATCAGTGGTTTGGCAACAGTAACAACGCGTGATTTGTAATGGAACGTTACATTTTTTTGGAGAACGTTTATTTGGGACCATCAGGCGACATCCTGACAACTGATACACAGACATGTTCCCATGAAACATGTCTAGAACATGAAGATCTTAAAAATTCTGAGAACATGGTAACCACGTTCTGTGAAAGTTCTATCTGACATTAAGGGGATGGTCTCTTTGAAACATTCCTTGCACATCACGGGAACATTCCTATGAAAATGTTAGTTAATGACCCAATGAAACTCTTAAGGGAACGTTCTGTAAAGTTGTGGGAACGTTTGTTGTTAGCTGGGAGGAACCTGGTTAGACCTGTCCAAGCCAAAGGACAATGGTTTCTGTTTATCATCCTTAGCAGTGCTGGGAATCCTCAACACAGTATAGCCACTGTAGAAGAGCTGCTCTAAAACGTTTAAAAGCTTATAAGAGGACCAGGATCAGAGTTGACAGAGTTTATAGAGGAACCCTTTGTTTGCAAGTAGGCGTATGATATATGGAAACGTTCAGTGTGTATCTATCTCTCAACTTACAACTCCCAGAGCCTTCCTTAATTGCCCTTGTAGATCTGCTTATGCCTGGGAGAGGGAGAGTTGGGGGCATGGGCACGTTCCCCTGACTGTTTACACGGCATAATACATCTCTGACTCAGATCTGGGTCGGCTGAGCAATTACCTCTTCCTTTCCCATAGAGAGAGGGAGAGCGAGAGAGAGGGAGAGAACACATTTTGTTCTATCAGATAGTCTTCATCAGCTAACGGCAGGTAGCCTAGTATAACCTAGGGTAGCAGGTAGGACCAGTAATCAAAAGGTCGCTGGTTCAAATCCCCAAGCTGACTAGGTGAGAAATGTGCTGTCGGACAAGGTGTATCACTAGTTGCTCTGGATAAATGTCTAACGTCACTTTTGGTGAACGGAGAAGAGGCAACTCATTTCAGTCTTTTAGGCGAGCTCTATGAAGAGAGTAGGGTGCCATTTGAGACGCAGCCAGCACTTATGGAAGCTAGAACCATAGCTCTAATTCCAGGGGTAAATCATTACTGCCATTTGGATTCTACACTCCAGAACATTGAGAGGGGTTGGCTGTGTTCTGTTTATGATCTTGGATGCATGAATCAAAATTTTTATGCACAGGAGAGTTGTGTGTTTGCTCAACAGCCACCCTGTCCTACGGTGGTTTACAACAATCACAATCGGCACATTCTTTACACAGGATATGAATTTGGTTGATTGGAACAATTCTTGAGGCTCATCTCAACAATCTGATATCCTGTCAGCGTTTGACTTCCTTATTTGTCCGTAGAGGATGAAGTAGCATATACCTGGTGTTGGGTTTTCACAGAGAATGAAGTAGCATGAACCTGGTGTTGGGTTTCCACAGAGTATGAAGTAGCATGAACCTGGTGTTGGGTTTCCACAGAGTATGAAGTAGCATAAACCTGGTGTTGGGTTTCCACAGAGTATGAAGTAGCATAAACCTGGTGTTGGGTTTCCACAGAGTATGAAGTAGCATGAACCTGGTGTTGGGTTTCCACAGAGTATGAAGTAGCATAAACCTGGTGTTGGGTTTCCACAGAGTATGAAGTAGCATGAACCTGGTGTTGGGTTTCCACAGAGTATGAAGTAGCATGAACCTGGTGTTGGGTTTCCACAGAGTATGAAGTAGCATAAACCTGGTGTTGGGTTTCCACAGAGTATGAAGTAGCATAAACCTGGTGTTAGGTTTCCACAGAGAATGAAGTAGCATAAACCTGGTGTTGAGTTTTCACAGAGAATGAAGTAGCATAAACCTGGTGTTGGGTTCTCCACAGAGGATGAAGTAGCATAAACCTGGTGTTGTGTTCTCCACAGAGTATGAAGTAGCATAAACCTGGTGTTGGGTTTCCACAGAGTATGAAGTAGCATAAACCTGGTGTTGGGTTTCCACAGAGTATGAAATAGTGTAACAGTTTAACTTTCGTCCGTCCCCTCGCCCCGACCCGGGCTCGAACCAGGGACCCTCTGCACACATCAACAACTGACACCCATGAAGCATCGTTACCCATCGCTCCACAAAAGCCACAGAGTATGAAATAGGGAGATGGAAAAGATTTGTTTGGATTGTCCCGTCTGTATTTGTTCAGGCTTGCGATTGGATAGCAGATATAAATGTATTGTTAAAAAAAAAAACTCAGTTAAACGAATCTTCACATACAGTGCATTCGGAAAGTGTTCAGGCCCCTTGACTTTTTCCACATTTTTTTACGTTATAGCTTTATTCTAAAACAGATTAAATTACTTTCTTCCCTCATCAATCTACACACAATACCCCATACCGTTAAAGCGAAAACAGGGTTTTAGAAGAAAACCCCCCCATAAATACCTAATTTACATAAGTATTCAGACTCTTTGCTATTAGACACAAAATTGAGCTCAGGTGCGACCTGTTTCCATTGATCATCCTTGAGATGTTTCTACAACTTGACTGTTGTCCACCTGTGGTAAATTCAATTGATTGGACATGATTTGGAAAGGCAGACACCTGTCTATATAAGGCTCCACAGTTGACAGTGTATGTCAGAGCAAAACCAAGCCATGAGGTTGAAGGAATTGTCTGTAGAGCTCCGAGACAGGATTATGTCAAGGCACAGATCTGGGGAAGGTTACCAAAAAATTGAAGGTCCCCAAGAACACAGTGGCCTCCATCACTTTAAAATGGAAGGAGTTTGTAACCACCAAAACTCTTCCTTGAGCTGGCCATCTGGCCAAACTGAACAATCGGGGAGAAGGGCCTTGGTCAGGGAGGTGACCAAGAACCTGATGGTCACTCCTCTGTGGAGATGGGAGAACCTTTCAGAAGGACAACCATCTCTGCAGCACTCCACCAATCAGGCCTTTATGGTAGGTGACCAGACGGAAGCCACTCCTCAGTAAAAGGCACATGACAGCCCGCTTGGAGTTTGCCAAAAGGCACATAAAGACTCTCAGACCATGAGAAACAAGATACACTGGTCTGATGAAACCTAGATTGGTTTTCCGTTGCAAAACTTTATGCTACGGTGTGCACCCACAAATGCAACCCTATTGCTGGGTTACAGAAAGTTGGGCCTTAATAAGGACACATTTTTATTACAGTTCTGGCACTAAAGAACACACCTTCGATAATGGGAGTGTCAAAACAACCTGGCCTTTATCATTTATTTGATTATTTATTTGATTTATTTAATCTGAAATATCTATTCCCTTTTGAAGGCACATTGGACAAAAGGAATTCAGAAATAGCATTCTTATTCCATGATATTAATCAGATTAATGTCCAGCTGACAAACCAAGCCCTATGATGCACGAATAGCTTTGACTCTCTCCTTATATGAACAATTGAATTCGGTTTTATGGTCCTGTGAAGGTTCAACTAAACGTCTTTCTAAACAAGCCCAACAAAGCTTGTCACTAATGCATACATACTTTTAGATGGTCAGATCTATACATTTATAACACACCGGTGAATTCCCAAACTACCTATATGGTCCCCTGAGAAAGCCTCTCTTGTCTTCGAGACAACAGTTAACGTTTGTTCACTGTCTGTTATTCTCTGTCAGCGCCTTTAAAGGCTCCATGATAAAGCTGTTCAGAGAAGCGTGAAATAACACGCCTCACAAGGTCCAGAACAGATGCAGCCCCGCTCAGCCATCAACAGAACAACAACTACATTTCCATTGATAATGATGCCGTTCATTAAAAGGTGTACTGTATATTATTTCACAATTCTAATATTATGCAAACTCATCTTTGTTAGCTGTTAATTAGCCGTGTTCGTGTCGTAGCCTGTGGAGCAGCTACATGCTGTTATCCCAGGGGGCTGTGCTTCGGCCTCGCTCTGAGAACCCCCGAATCATCCCATCTCCATCTGGCTCTGCATGGGGCTCTGGAATACACACTGTATGACCATGGAATAACACAAAGTTCTATACATGACAGTAGGCACTGTACACCTATGTGGTGGTTATATATAAGGAAGTTGTCTAGATGTTTATCTGGTTCTACCTGGGGTTTTAGAGTACACATATGACCTTGGAATAACAGGCAGGTAGTATAGTCATGTACTGTATGTAACAGGCTTTTGGTATTGTTTTCATATGGGGTATGTTGTATACGCTGGTGTGTGTTTTTATCAGAGAAATACAATATCTCAATGTTTTGTTTAATCTAACCTTTGTTGATACAGGTTAGTCTCAGTGAGATGTCATTTCTTTTTTTTAAGATCGACCTGTTCAAGATAGCAGCAGCAGTCGACAACTGTGGTTTATTATATCCACATGCGCATCCGCCTTCATCAGATATGGGCATTAAGCTCAATACTCAGGTACCTAAATTGATGGACTCACAGTAGACTCTCACCAGCTCATAAATGTTTAAGCAGTCAATGAAGGAGGGTATGAGACACATGGGTTACTCAAGACAGGCAGGCAGTGGTGTGCGTGGTGTGCACGTACAGTAAAACGCTCTGCGCTCCTGTCAGTTTGGAAGAGGAGCACCTTTCAAAAAGCTGATCTGACATGCTGAGCATAGAACTGAATTATTTGAACCCCTCTTCAGTTAAAAGTTATATTTCTCTGGCAAGCGTGAAACAGCAATTATGACACGTATCAAAACTTGGTATAAAACTCGGGTGTGGGGAATTACTCCACAAGGAAATTGATTTTACTTCAATGTGGAAGGTCTTTCAAAAAAGGAAAGTTGTATAACTAGTTTGTGCAGAATATTTGAGGTGATGAATGACTCTGCTTTCCGTTCTGACATGGTCATCGTGGTGAGAGTTCCGTTCTAGAGGGACAGCAGATCCGCCATGAGCTCCTCATATGTGACGTTATACACCTCGTTGTATTTCCTGGAATTTTTGGGAAACTATTCGTGTGACTCCACTTGCATGCACGAGCGAGAGAGCGAGAGACTCTCCAAACAGCTCACACGAAAGCATGCGCAACAACAAGAGGAATGCAGCCAGTGGAGACTGCTGAAGCTGTGTCTGTGTAACCAGTGTCATTCTGTTGTCTTTTGTAAGAGCGGGATGAGAGGTATTGACCGCCAGACAACAACATTTGGGGTCACCACTTGTCTGGGAGATAAAAGGAGGGTGAGCTGGGAGGGCACCACGGTTGGGGCTGGGGGCATTTGACATTTGACCCCCTCTTTGTGTGAGGATAGGATCGGGGAGATCCCCCAGTCCTGCAGCATGACATCTCACTCTGTCATTCGTTCACCTTTCACCTTGCTGTTGTTTACTATCTCGTCTTTAGGCTACATCTCCTAAAGATATTATAGACATGAATAACAAGCAGAAGCACAGACCCTTGGGGATCCATTGACATGCCTTTTTTCCATTTAACAATCACACAGAGGTGAAGTAAAAAAGAAAGAAAGTAGCTCATAAACTGAAATGAATTCCAATACCTCCCCTTTCATCCTAGTGAGATGAGAATAGAGAGATTGAATAGATGTTAAGAGAAAGAGACGTTCAACACAACGTTATATCAGAAACTCTCATCTAACGTCAATTCTGTGCAACTATGGCGAATGAGGGGCTGGGTGGTGGGGAGGCTTATGGCTGCCTGGCTGGAGTTGAGGTTGGGGCTGGCGGCTGTGGAGGGAGGCTGGAGTTGAAGCTGGGGCTGGCAGCCTGGACGAAAGGCTTTCAGGGTCTCCGGGGTCTCTCTTTCAGGGTCTCCGGGGTCTCTGTGGGGTTGACTGGCGATGGTTTCATGCTGCAAAGTCAACATTTTCAATATCATTATAAAGTATGAACACATACATGCATTGTTGGTCTCAGTTAGGGTTAAGCATAAAGTTAGGGGTAAGGTCAAATCAAATCAAAATGTATTTGTCACATGCGCTGAAGACAACAGGTGTAGTAGACCTTACAGTCAAATGCTTACTTACAAGCCCTTAACCAACAATGCAGTTATAAGAAAAATACATTTAAAAAATAAAAGTAATAAATAATTAAGAGCAGCAGTAAAATAACAATAGCGAGGCTATATACAGGGGGATACCGGTACAGAGTCAATGTGCGGGGGCACCGGTTGTTCGAGGTAATTGAGGTAATATGTACATGTAGGTAGAGTTATTAAAGTGACTATGCATAGATAATAAATAGAGAGCAGCGTAAATGTACGCTGCTGCTACAGGCAGTGATGTAATCAGTCAGTATGCTCTCGATGTTGCAGCTGTAGAACCTTTTGAGGATCTGAGGACCCATGCCAAATATTTTTAGTCTCCTGAAGGGGAATAGGTTTTGTCGTGCCCTCTTCACGACTGTCTTGGTGTGCTTGGACCATGTTAGTTTGTTGGGGATGTGGACACCAAGGAGCTTGAAGCTCTCAACCTGCTCCACTACAGCCCCATTGATAAGAATTAGGGTGTGCTTGATCCTCCTTGTCCTGTAGTCCACAATCATCTCTTTTGTCTTGATCACGTTGAGGGAGAGGTTGTTGTCCTGGCACCACACGGCCAGGTCTCCGTGTTGAGGATCAGCGTGACAGATGTGTTGTTACCTCCCCTTACCACCTGAGGGTGGTCTGTCAGGAAGTCTAGGATCCAGTCGCAGAGGGAGGTGTTTAGTCCCAGGGTTCTTAGCTTAGTGATGAGCTTTGAGGGCACTATGGTGTTGAACACTGAGTTGTAGTCAATGAATAGCATTCTCATATAGGTGTTCCTTTTGTCCAGGTGGGAAAGGGCAGTGTGGAGTGCGATACAGATTGCATCATCTGTGGATCTGTTGGGGCGGTATGCAAAATGGAGTGTGTCTAGGGTTTCTGGGATAATGGTGTTGATGTGAGCCATGACCAGCCTTTCAAATCACTTCATGGCTGCAGACGTGAGTGCCATGGGTCGGCAGTCATTTAGGCAGGTTACCTTAGTGTTCTTGAGCACAGGGATTATGGTGGTTTGCTTGAAACATGTTGGTATTACAGACTCAGACAGGGAGAGACTGAAAATGTCAGTGAAGACACTTGCCAGTTGGTCAGCGCATGCTCAGAGTACATGTCCTGGTAATCTGTCTGGCCCTGCGCCCTTGTAAATGTTAAACTGTTTAAAGTCTTACTCACATCGGCTACGGAGAGTGTGATTGTCCAGAACAGCTGATGCTCTCATGCATGTTTCAGAGTTACTTGCCTCGAAGCGAGCATAGAAGTAATTTAGTTTGTCTGGTAGGCTCGCGGCTGTGCTTCCCTTTGTAGTCTGTAATAGTTTGCAAGCCCTGCCACATCCGACAGGCGTCGTAGCCGGTGTAGTACGATTTGATCTTAGTCCTGTATTGATGCTTTGCCTGTGTGATGGAACGTCGGAGGGCATAGTGGGATTTATTATAAGCTTCCGGGTTAGATTCCCGCTCCTTGAAAGCAGCAGCTCTACCCTTTAGCTCAGTGCGGATGTTGCCTGTAATCCATGGCTTCTGGTTGGGGTATGTACGTACAGTCACTGTGGGGACGACGTCATCGATGCGCTTATTGATGAAGCCAGTGACTGATGTGGTGTACTCCTCAATGCCATCGTAAGAATCCTGAACATATTCCAGTCTGTGCTAGCAAAACAGTCCTGTAGCTTAGCATCTGCTTCATCTCACCAGTTTTTTAATGATCGAGTCATTGGTGCTTCCTGCTTTAGTTTTTGCTTGTAATCAGGAGGATAGAATTATGGTCAAATTTGCCAAGTGGAGGGCGAGGGAGAGCTTTGTACGCATCTCTGTGTGTGGAGTAAAGGTGGTCTAGAGTTTTTTTTTTTTATCCCTCTGGTTGCCCATTTAACATGCTGGTAGAAATGAGGTAAGAAGGATTTAAGTTTCCCTGCATTAAAGTCCCCAGACACTTTTCCTATTTGCTTATGGCCGTATACAGCTCATTGAGTGCGGTCTTAGTGCCAGCATCGGTTTGTGGTGGTAAATAGAAAGCTATGAAGAATATAGATGAAAACTCTCTAGGTAGATAGTGTGGTCTACATCTTATCATGAGATACTCTACCTTAGGCAAGCAAAACCTTGAGACTTCCTTAGATATCGTGCACCAGCTGTTGTTTACAGCCACGACTCGGTGAAACACAAGATATTACAGTTTTTAATGTCCCGTTGGTAGAATATACATGCTTGTTGTTCGTCCACTTTATTATCCAACAATTGTATGTTTGCCAATAGTACCGATGGCAAAGGCGGAATAGCTACTCATCGCCGGATCCTTACAAGGCATCCCGATCTCCTTCCGCAATATCTCCGTCTCTTTCTCCTGCAAATGACGGGGATGAGGGCCTTGTCAGGTGTCTGGAGTAAATCCCTCTCGTCCGACTCATTAAAGAACATTTTTTCATCCAGTTCAAGGTGAATAATCGCTGTCCTGATGTCCAGAAGCTCTTTTCGATCATAAGAGACGGTAGCAGCAACATTATGTACAAAATAAGTTACAAACAATGCAAAATAATAAATAATTATAGCAGGGTTGGTTAAGAGCCCATAAAACAGCAACCATCCCCTCCGGCACCATCTTCAGAGTAGGTTTGAAGTTAGGGTTAGGTGGTTAAAACTATAATTTTTGGGGGAGATAAATAGTAATTTGAGTTCTATAACATGGCTGGATAGTGATGACCACTGGAGACTCGGCCAGCTGGAGAATAGGTGGTAGAGGTTTGGTTAGCAGCAGCAGCCCCATCCTCAGAGCCCTGCTGGTGATTGAGCGGCTTGGCAAATGGCATCTGGAGCTGGATGAAAGCCTGGCTTTGAGGGAGGCCTCTGGGGGGCTTTTGTGGGGCTGACTGGCAGGGCAGGACACTGGGTTATGGGCCTACTGCTAACATCCCTGGCCCACTCTCTGGGGCCTCTGCCCCACTCTTTCAACTGTGTCAACAGGCCTGGAGATGCCAAGCATTTTAGGGATTATTCAAATCAGGGCCCTCCACAGACGTTTCAGGGGGCAGGTGCACAAAATGATTTTTTTTTATTCATAACATACCAACAGCTTTTATTTGCATAGGCTTATTTATTTCTGCAACAACACACTCACTCATCAAAAATTGTAAGGAATCTAGTTGCCTCCTAAAGACATGATTGACATCGGGAGAAGAGGATGGGCTGTCAGCTGATCATTGATGGTTGATGTAAACCTGCTAGTTAGCTAGCTCAATTATTTGTTCTACTGATTGTGATTTATCGTCAATGCCCCCGAAATAATTTCATAATATAATATTCATAATTGTCTAACTCATGATATGGCTGGTTGGCTAGTGACCTGTGTAGATATTTTAGTCGGCCTGGTTAGCTGGAGTCGACTACCACTGTTGCTGCTAATGATACATGTTCAACTCCCGACTGAAGAAAGGATGGAGTTGGGTCGGAGGATCACAGATGCGGCCGTTCCTCTCTGTGCCTTTCTGCCTCTCTCTGTTGCGCTTATCAGCCAACCAGACCGAACGTTGATGATGATATAAATCAAGTGTTATCAAGTGTTAATCAAATGTGATGCTGCAGCTACTGTGGCAACACTGTTGATATTTAAAATAGGTAGCTTGCTACACACACTCGTGCATCTCAAGACATGCACGTTTGGGTAACGTGCGCTCGCAATCTCAGTGGGCAGACCGGGAAAACGGGCGCAACCGACCATTCGTGATGACATGAAGACGACTTTCGGGCAGTGGGTTCAGAACAACAACGAAAAAAACTGTACACAAAAAAATATATTATACCACCACCCAAAAGAGCACTTGGCGAGTGGGAGGGCAAAGGGGCAGGTGCACAGGCACAGGTAGACCTCTATCTGTGCATGCGCCTAATAAAACAATATACTCCTTACATACTAATTACAGTAAGAGCTTTAGAGAAGGGAGGACAATGCATTTTTTTAACAAGGGAACACTCAGAGGTATGTGAGGTAAAGAAAGTGAGGAATGGAGAGAGACTTTGCTCTCTCTCTGCCTTACATTTCTCCCTCTCTCTCGCTCTCTCAGCCCTCCATCTATGGAAGGGTGCTTTCTCTGAAGTGTTCTTTAAAAAGTAATGGATCTTCCCTTTCAAGGAGCAGAGGAGGAATACCAAGCACTGAGGAAAACGAGAGAGGTCGCAAACCAAAAAAGTTGTAGGATGGATGTGCATTATTAGTTCTACCACACCTGATTCTAGTACTACTCAAGCGTTTGGTTAACAGATGAGGTCTTGATGAACAGCCGAGTAGTAGAATCAGGTATTGTAGCACTGGCCTTGAACAAAAATGTCTGCTTAACCCTGTGGCTCGTCAAGAGCAATTGTGGCCATCCCTGAATCCCATTCCAAATGTCTGATGAACGTACATTTGGTTGTGCATTTTATATTTTGTGATAACTCACTTTTGTTTACAGGTCATTTAGTACTAGGCTTTTATTTAGTATACTTTAAAATGACATTTTCATATTAATAGTTAATGGGTAGCCTTCTAGGCTGTCAGAGAAGGCCTACGGATTTATAAAAAAAACACATTTCATTTGAATTACTATATAATCTTTACAATAATTGTAACGGTTTTCGGATTTCATCTCTTCTCTTTGTGTTGGAAAGAGAAGGGTTAATACTGAATAGAAAAAATGATCCAATCAGGATTTGGTTTGGTAGTCTCTGCGTAGAAAAATCTAGCTAGCTCAGCCAGCCATTGGCTAGGCCTTCAGAAACTGGACAGAAGGCCTCTGCCATTCAACTGTATTAGAGCAGAATTTATGTTGTTGTTGTTGTTGAGAAATTTGTATAATTCCTGATACAAACACTGTAACAAATGACAAACTGCTGAGGAACACCTGTAAAATATATAGTCATTAGACAAGTACAAAACACTTTTAAGAAAAATTATAGACATATTTTAAAATCTGACATTGGATAGGTGCTCGAAATCATATAGCTACAAATGTCCTTAGTAATGCCGGACACAGCTGCATCCCTTTACCTGCATACTGCTGCTTCCTACTCAGCTCTGTGTATCACACAAATATTCCTCCCCATACCTACCCTCTTCTCTGCCAACTCTCCCACACGTCTTTCAGTGAACACGTCCGACTAAGATCAGGCTCCGCTAGAAAGTGACACACCAGTAACAATCCAAATACAGTACATATTTGAAAAAGTATGAGTTGTTCTTGTTTGCTTGAATATTTCAAGTATTTTAAGGGGAAGGGGACACCTAGTCAGTTGCACAACTGAATGCATTCAAACGGAATGTGTCTTCCACTGAATCAGAGAGGTGCGGGGGGGGGGGGCTGCGTTAATCAACCTCCATGTTGTCGGCGCCCAGGTGTTCTCGGGGGGGTTAACTGCCATGCTCAGGGGCAGAACGGCAGATTTTCCCAAATTGCTGGCTTGGGGACTAAAACCAGCGACCTTTTGGTTACTGACCCAACACTCTCAACCACTAGGTTACCCGCCACCCCTGTAATCTCCCAGGTCTGCCACGCTCACCAGGACCAAGACCAGGACCAAGACCAGGACCAAGACCGGGGCTGTTAGCCGCGTCCAAACACTTCCTCCTGCTTTAAATACGCAAACACCATCTCTATCTTATTGCTGTGTTAACAACTAGCGTTGATCTTCTAATAGGTATTTATCCTGACATGTTGGATATCGATACGGTCATGCGCTATCACGCTATTCATTGATACAAGCCATGCAAAAGTTGTGTTCACATCTGGCGGTGACTGGTTCATTGAAAACATCCAGACAGATAAAGCACTGGATCTTATTTTGTTCTCGTTCTGGGACCATCAGCACTTTAATTGAGTTACTTGACTTACTGGACATTCCTGTTGTCTTATTAGTGGAGCAAAGGGCCCAAACAGTGTTTCTCCAGCAACCCTGGCTATTGCAGATATTGTATTTATGAGTTGTAGCAGACACTGAAACTAGCAAGCTAGCATCTCTGTTTGACAGGGCTGTTTGTTTATGTCCATCAACATGGTAACCCCATGCCCCTAGGCCACCTGCTAGCAAGTAATGGGCATGTTTGAGTGGTACGCCTGAAGCAGTCGACAGCAGGTGAAAGTCGAAGTGTGAAGTCGTGGGAAGAGCATCTGCTACAGACGAAAGTCGGACACTGACGTGGTTTTTCCAACAGCTAGGCTCAGTGCAACATTGCAGCGTTGCCATTATTTATAAAAATCTTTCTTTGTAATGTCATGATAAACATGTCTACAACCCCCATATCACGCACTAGCAAACTGTAAATATACACTGAATGTACAAAACATTAGGAACACCTGCTCTTTCCATGACATAGAACCGAACAGGTGAATCCAGGTGAACGCTATGATCCCTTATTGATGTCACTTGTTAAATCCACGTCAATTTGCGTATATGTGTCACGACTTCGACCGAGGCAGGCTCTCTTTCCCGTTCGGGTGGCGTTCGGCGGTCGTCATCACCGGCCTATTAGCTGCCACTGATCCTTTTCTCCCCCTCCCTATGTGTTTATTGGGCGCACCTGTTTTGTATGAGGGTTAATTAGTTGGGTTTATTTAATCAGCCGGCATTTACGTTTCTTTGTGCGGGATTGTTTGTATGTAAGTTGGTGTCGGTTTTGTGCTTCATGTTTCTGGACATTATTCATTCCCCACGTGTCTGGGGTAGTTTATTAGTGTACACCGGGTGTGTTAGTAGGGTGGCCTAGTTTGTCCGTGTTCCATTAAAGAGCATTTGTTTTGCAATTGCTGCTCCTGCGCTTTTTCCTTCACACTCCGACATCCAGGCCTTACAATATGAAGGGGAGGAGACATGTTAAAGAAGGATGAGAACAATTGAGACGTACATTGTGTATGTGTGCCATTCTGTGAATGGGCAAGACAAAATAGTGCCTTTGAACAGGGCATGGTAGTAGGTGCCAGGTGCACCAATTTGTGTCAAGAACTGCAACGCTGCTGTTTTTGTCATGCTCAATAGTTTCCCGTGTGTATCAAGAATGGTCTACCACCCAAAGAAATCCAGCCAACTTGACACAACTGTGGGCTCCCTGCTTTCGACACCTTATAGAGTTCACGCCCCGACGAATTGAGGCTGTTCTGCGGGCAAAAGGGGTTGCAACTCAATATTAGGAAGGTGTTCCTAATGTTTTGTACACTAAATGTATTTGTGTACATTGTACTGTCAATTGGAGAGAGAAACCTCACATATCACATTTATGTGTACATAATCACATCCACTGTATATACATATGAATCGCGGCAAAGTTGCCAACTGTTTCAGTCACGTCTTTGGTCCCGTTTCCGTGGGTTAATGATTGGCTGACAAATAGTGCCTCCCATAATGCAGGCGATGGCTGCAAGTCGCAGCTGGTGAGGAGCAACTACAGGAAATTGAAGTTGTCTGAAGTTGAAACTTCATGACCTTTGATCACATGATTGTTGTAACGTTCATGCAGTTTGACGTGTAGGCACAAGTCGGAAAATGTTTATCCCCATAATGCAACAGACTTTGAAAGACTTGACAAAAGGGATCTGCTCGAAGGCGCCCAATCTCTTCAGATTCCATGCCTTCTAGACGGCAGTGAGTCAGGGAGTCATACTGAGACCAAGGTGGCTTTTTACAGATGAGCCCTTAATTGCAGTAGATGGAAAGTCTGTAACACGTTTTTAACCAATGAACTTCCAGGATTCGACCCACACATTGTATAATTACCACCATCAGCAGGGTTGTCAAAAATCGGAGGGATTCCATCACTCACAGCCCGAAGATATTAACATTTTATATTCGTCCAATATCTGCCATGTTTTTGGATGACGTGTCGACTTGGTCACTGCTAGCGCTGATCCGTGTGCCCACTGAGTGCTAGTGCGCAGGTGAAGTTGGGCCAATAAACCGGATGCAACCCGGATATAGACGGTACATGAATCGACGTATGGGAACGTGAGTAGATTACGTTGAAAGCAATGGTCAGACATCTTGGACACAGTCTCTAGTTCTTTATGCCTCAATGATTGCTAGTTAGCTCCAGGATGTTGTTTCCATCTGGAAATATTAACACGGGGACATTCCGTTCTAACTCCTCTTCTACATTTACTGGATTGGTTGAGCGGTTTTATTTCTCCTCGTGACTAGAATGTGGGGCGTGTGAACTCAGCAAAAATAGAAACGTCCTCTCACTGTCAACTCTGTTTATTTTCAGCAAACTTAACATGTGTAAATGTTTGTGTGAACATAACAAGATTCAACAACGGAGACGTAAACTGAACAAGTTCCACAGACATGTGACTAACGGAAATTGAAAAATGTGTCCCTGAACAAAGGGGGGGGGGGGGGGGGCAAAATCAAAAGTAAGAGTCAGTGTCTGGTGTGGCCACCAGCTGCATTGAGTACTGCAGTGCATCTCCTCCTCGTGGACTGCACCATATTTGCCAGTTCTTGCTGTGAGATGTTACCCCACTCTTACACCAAGGCACCTGCAAGTTCCCAGACATTTCTGGGGGGAATGGCCCACACTCCGATCCAACAGGTCCTAGATCTGCTCAATGGGATTGAGATCCGGGCTTTTCGCTGACCATAGCACAACACTGACATTCCTGTCTTGCAGGAAATCATGCACAGAACGAGCAGTATGGCTGGTGGCATTGTGATGCTGGAGGGTCATGTCAGGATGAGCCTGCAGGAAGGGTACCAGCGTTGAGATCGCCTGCAAAGACAACAAGCTCAGTCCGATGATGCTGTGACATACCGCCCCAGACCGTGACGGACCCTCCACCTCCAAATCGATTCCGCTCCAGAGTACAGGCCTCGGTGTAACGCTCATTCCTTCGACGATAAACGCGAATCCGATCATCACCCCTGGTGAAACACAACCGCGACTCGTCAGCGAAGAGCCAGTCCTGTCTGGACTGCCAGTCCTGTCCAGCGACGGTGGGTTTGTGCCCATAGGCGACGTTGTTGCCGGTGATGTCTGGTGAGGACCTGCCTTACAACAGGTCTATAAGCCCTCAGCCCAGCCTCTCTCAGCCTATTGCGGACAGTCTGAGCACAGATGGAGGGACTGTGCGTTCCTGGTGTAACTCGGGGCAGTTGTTGTTGCCATCCTGTACCTGTCCCGCAGGTGTGATGTTCGGATATACCGATCCTGTGCAGGTGTTGTTACACATGGTCTGCCACTGCGAGGATGATCAGCTGTCCATCCTCTCTCCCTGTAGTGCTGTCTTAGGCGTCTCACAGTACGGACATTGCAATTTATTGCCCTGGCCACATCTGCAGTCCTCATGCCTCCTTGCAACATGCCTATGGAACGTTCACGAAGATGAGCAGGGACCCTGGCATCTTTGATTTGGTGTTTTTCAGAGTCAGTAGAAAGGCCTCTTTAGTGTCCTAAGTTTTCATATCTGTGACCTTAATTGCCTACCGCCTGTAAGCTGTTAGTGTCTTAATGACCGTTCCACAGGTGCATGTTCATTAATTGTTTATAGTTCATTGAACAAGCGTGGGAAACAGTGTTTAAACCCTTTACAATGAAGATCTGTGAAGTTATTTGGATTTTTACGAATTATCTTTGAAAGACAGCGCCCTGAAAAAGGGACGTTTCTTTTTTTGTTGCTGAGTTTAGTTTCAGGTGTTTCTTTTACGCCTGCTACGGTAGGTTATATAGTTACAAATAAAAACATTGGGTCTGTGACACAGACCAAATAGGCTCAACGTTTATGTCCGCTGGCCCGGGGACCTTCTGTAAACCGTCCTGTACAATCAATCATCCATGCCAATGGCCCGCTTGGGCCACTCATAAAATATTGTAATAATACTTTTTTTTAAATAAAATTGATTATAAACCAGATGAATTCCCGAAGCTGTTAGTTCACATGCTCAAACATACTGTAGCCTAGTTTGAACTGAATATGAACTGTCGGACAACAGGAGTTGGAATCTACAACAGGTTGCATGTGGAGAGAAACAGTTCTGATAAGCCCATGGAGTCATCAAACAACATTTCTGAACACAATCACAGTGGAAAACACAGTCGAAAAACACAGTTTTGATGGCTTCTTGTTGAAAAGAAGAAGATTACAGCTTTCGATCGGTATACAAACTATTTCTCGACTCCGAATATTGAGAGAATGGCAACATTTTAAAACTGGAGTATCTGGCATGGCTAGAGATAAAGGAGCCACGGGAGCAACAGTAGGCCTATAGATATAAACTCTTTCGACATCATTAGATTAGTGCCAGTTGAAAGTCTTTTAAGGGCATTAAAATCATCAATACTTGTCTGACTAGCAAGAAGATCATATTTAGAGTCTGTGATCTTATGAAGTCAACGGCGAAATGAAAAAAAAATCGAATACCTCGCCTGAGGGAGAGGAGACAAGCGGAGCAGAGAGGGAGAGAATGTTGATAGAAAGATACATTCTAGACAGCGGGATGTCGGAAACTCTCATCTCACGTCTCCGTGTGAGCTGTGCGATTATGGTGAATCAGCAGTTGCTGTTTCGCCGGCTGCTAGCTTGATTTGAGGCGGGGGGGGGGGGGGGGGGGGGGGCTGGAGCTAGGGCTTCTGGCTGGGGCTGATGGCTGGATGAAAGGCTAGCTCTGAGGGGGGGACTCTGGGGTCTCCGTGGGACTGGCTGGAAATGGTTTCATGCTAACAAAGTCGAAATGGTTTATGGCATCAAAATGTATGACACATACATGAGCTTTTTGGTCTCAGTTAGGGTTAGACATAAAGTTAGCGGTGAGGTTCGGGTTTAAATTAGGTTTAGTGGTTAAAATCGGATTTTGTTTCAGAGAAATAGCTGTTTCCGACTTTGCAGCATGGCCGCATAGCGATGACCACTGGAGACTGGGCCAGCAGGGGAACGGGTGGTAGAGGTTTGGTTAGCAGCAGAGCCCATAGCCCTGCTGGGGAATAAGTGGTTTGGCGGATGGTGTCTGGAGCTGGATGAAAGCCTGGCTTTGAGGGAGGCTTCTGGGGGGGTGACTGCCAGGGCAGGACACTGGGCCACGGGCCTACTGCTAACATCCCTGGCCCACTCTCTGGGGCCTCTGCTCCACTGTTTCCACTGTGTCAACAGGCCTGGAGATGCCAGGAATATTGGTGATTATTCAATGGACCCCCACATGCTAATTACAGTAAGAGCTTTGGAGAGGAGGGAGGACAATGCTCAGAGTAAAGTGAAGCTAGTGTGGAGAGACTGTGCTCTCTGTCTTATATGTCCTTAGTGGTGCCAAGTTCTCTCTCTCTCCTCCATCTTTTGAAGACTGCCTTCTCTGAAGTGTTCATCAAAAAGTAATGGGCCTTCTCTTTCAAGGACATGTGAAAGTATCGAGCAGAGGAGGAATAGCGAACAAGAGGAATACCGAACACCGAGGAAAATGAGAGAGGGAGCGTACCAAAGGGTCGCAGGAGCGGTGCAGCATTGTGATTCACACAGACGGTGAATTGAAAGGGCTGGTAGTAGAGAACTTCGAAGATTTCTCATAGCCCTTCTCATGTAATGGAGGTCCTCTCTCTTCATCATACAACCAGACTCATAGATCAATATATCGATCACACTGTAAATACTCCCAATGTACTGCGCCTTCAGGAACTATTCACACCCCTTGACTTTTTCCACATTTTGTTGTGTTACCGCCTGAATTTAAAATGGATTAAATTTAGGTTTTTTTTGTCACTGGCCTACACACAATACCCCATCATGTCAAAGAGGAATTATGTTTTTTCAAAATGTTTACAAATTCATTTAAAAAAATGAAAAGCTGAAACGTCTTGAGTCAATAAGTATTCAACCCCTTTATTATGGCAAGCCTAAATACGTTCAGGAGTATGTGCTTAACAAGTTACATAATAAGTTGCATGGACTACCCCATCTCTGTACCCCACACATAAAATTATCTGTAAGGCCCCTCAGTCGAGCAGTGAATTTCAAACACAGCTCCAACCACAAAGACCAGAGAGGTTTCCATGGTCAACATGGGGCCAATGGTGACTTTAAAATGGTTACAGAGTTTAATGGCTGTGATAGGAGAAAACTGAGGATGGATCAACAACATTGTAGTTACTCCACAATACTAACATAAATGACAGAGTGAAAAGAAGGAAGCCTGTACAGAATACAAATATTCCAAAACATGCATCCTGTTTGCAACAGGGCAGTAAAGTAATACTGCAAGATATGTGGCAAAGAAATGAGCTTCACTGAGTACCACTTTTCATATTTTCAAGCATGGTCGTCGCTGCATCATGTTATGGGTATGCTTGTCATCGGCAAGGAATAGGGAGTGTTTTTAGGATGAAAAGAAACAGAATAGAGCTAAGCACATGCAAAATCCTAGAAGAAAACTTGATTCAGTGGCCTACTTTCAGTTTTGACTTAAATCTGCTTGAAAATCTATGGCAAGGCTTAAAAATGTTAGATTCTTTCTTCCACTTTGACATTACAGAGTATTTCTTACAGGTTATTGACCAAAAAATGACAATGAAATCCATTTTAATGCCACTTTGTAACGTTGTGGGAAAAGTCAAGGGGTGTGAATACTTTCAATAAATGAATTGTAATCTGATTTTAGACATGATCATGGAAAAAACGAACAAACTCTGTTGTGCAGAGTTTAGGGAGGAATCCAATTGGACTTTTTCTTAAAATGTTGTGTTCACGTAGGAAAGATTCTGAATTCCGGCATTCATTGTGCTACGGAAAACATTTTCTAAGTTACTACTACCAGCGATGTCTCGACTGTTATTAGGGTAAAACTTGTCACAAATTTTTATTTTATTTAGCTGTGATAAAGCCTTGGCTCCAAATCCTAGGAAAGTACCCTACCCTTATCACTAGTTTAAACAGCTTGGGCTAGTGTTTCAGCATCTCTGTTCGAATGCTGTCTGGCCTATAGGTCTTTAGGGCCTTTATTTTATCATTCAGTTCAGACAATGTAATAGGATTGTCCAGCTGGTTCTGTTGGTCATTTGTCAATCAATTTATCGGTGGCTAAATTTATGCCATATTTGTCTTCTTTAATTTTGGTAAAAACTGCAAATCAAGTTTTCAATATCAACGCTATTTAATGCTGCCTCATGTTCAACATGGCAAATGTTTGTCCACTTTGTGTGGGCGGAAGGGGGTGGAGTTTGGGTTCTATTTTTACATTTAGGGGTGGTTTATCTGATCATTGGTCTGACAATGGGTGTTGTGGCATGACCATAAAGGCATTGATTTGAGCCTGCTCCATATCTGTTATACCACAGTCAATCACACTGTTTCTTACTGCAGAGCAATAAGCCAACCTGCCCAAAGAGTCACCCTTCGTCCTGCCGTTGACAATGTACGGACTGTGCAGGCTTTTACAGAGCTGGGGCGCTTGCTTCCCATTTCCTTTGACAATACTGTCATCCCAGTGTCCACAGAGGTCTGTTCAACGTCTAGTTTTGATTTACATTTGGTTGAGTTATCAACTAACATGAAATCAACCAAAAATGTCACCCTCTTATTGGATTTAGGTTCAATGAAGCTGATTACTTTTTGCGAATCCAATCAGTTTTCCACGTTGATTCAACTTTACATTTTTTTGTTAAAAATTTGATTCAACCAGTTTTTGCCCAATGGGATAGCTATCTCTCTCTCTCTCTCTCTGCAGTTTAATAAGGTAATTAATGAAACGGGGGCCTATTATGTATCTGCGGAAAATATGTTTCTCCCTCCCTCCCTCCCTCCCTCCCTCCCTCCCTCCCTCCCTCCCTCCCTCCCTCCCTCCCTCCCTCCCTCCCTCCCTCCCTCCCTCCCTACCTCCCTACCTACCTATCTATCTATCTATCTATCTATCTACCTATCTATCTGAGCCTGTACTTTGTCAAGGTTTTTCTAAGGTTTTGATCAGTAACCATGGTCAAATAGTTAGCCACGGTGTTCTGTCGATTAAGGCCAGATAGCACTGCATTTTGCTTTGTGTTTGTGCTTGTGTTTCCCAATAAGCAATGTAGTTTTGTTTTGACTGTGTTGTAATTTGGTTTATTCTGATTGATTGGATGTTCTCGTTATGAGGCTTCAGTGTGTTAGTAGAACAAGCTGAGTTTGTGAACTCAGCCCCTGGACCAGCTGGGACTCTTTTCTTTGCTCAGCTCTTGGCATTGCAGGGCTTGGTAGTGATATGAGAGGGGGTCACTGTATTTTAGATGTTTCCAAAACTTAATTGCTCTTTCTTGAGTTTTTATTATTAGTGGATATTGGCATAATTCTGCCCTGCATGCATTGTTTGTAGTTTTCTTCTGGACATGTAGGAGAATCTTACAGAACTCTGCATGCAGGGTTTCAATGGGGTGTTTGTCCAATTTGATGAAATCTTGTTTTGCAAGTGGACCCCACACCTCGCTGCCATAAAGTGCAATTGGTTTAATGACACATTCAATTAGTTTTAGCCAAATTTTAATAGGTATTTCAATTTGAATTAGTCTAGTCTCTCTCTCTCTCTCTCTCTCTCTCTCTCTCTCTCTCTCTCTCCCTCCCTCTCTCTCTCTCTCTCTCTCTCTCTCTCTCTCTCACCCTGTCTATCTCTCTGTCTCTCTCACCCTGTCTATCTCTCTGTCTATTGCTCTCTCTTTGTCTCTGTCTATATCTCTGTCTCTGTCTCTGTCTCTCTCTCTGTCTCTGTGTATCTCTTTGTCTATCTCTCTGTCTATCTCTCTGTCTATATCTGTCTCTCTGTCTCTCTATCTCTCTGTCTCTGTCTCTGTCTCTGTCTCTGTCTCCGTCTCTCTCTTTCTCTCTGTCTCTGTGTATCTCTTTGTCTATCTCTCTGTCTATCTCTCTGTCTCTGTGCAGGGCTCAGATTGCAACCCTGGCGAAGGCCCCGCCCCTGTTTAAAGAATTCTGTTATTTTCTTACCAATTTTAATGCTGCACGTATTGCCAGTATACAGTATATTGATTTAATTATGTTATATGTTTTACCCCCTACACCACTTTCAATAACTTTGTACAACAGTCCTGTATGCCAAATAGAATCAAATGCTTTTTGGAAGTTGATAAAGCAAGCGTATATCTGTCTATCTTTCTGTCTCTCTCTGTCTCTGTCTCTCTGTCTGTCTCTCTCTCTATCTCTCTGTCTGTCTCTCTCTCAATTCAATTCAATTCAAGGGGCTTTATTGGCATGGGAAACATGTGTTAACATTGCCAAAGCAAGTGAGGTAGATAATATACAAAAGTGAAATAAACAAAAAAGATTAACAGTAAACATTACACATACACATACTCTATTCTCTGTCTCTCAATTCAATTCAATCTCTCTCTGTCTCTAGCTCTCTGTCTCTGTCAATTCAATTTACTTTATTGACATGGCAAGTTCATTATTACTTACATTGTCAAAGTATACATATCGAAGAAAAAAAAAATATATATATATATACAGTGGGGAGAACAAGTATTTGATACACTGCCGACTGCACCGTATTGAGGGGAGGATGGATGGGGCCATGTATCGCGAGATCTTGGCCAACAACCTCCTTCCCTCAGTAAGAGCAATGAAGATGGGTCGTGGCTGGGTCTTCCAGCATGACAACGACCCGAAACACACAGCCAGGGCAACTAAGGAGTGGCTCCGTAAGAAGCATCTCAAGGTACTGGAGTGGCCTAGCCAGTCTCCAGACCTGAACCCAATAGAAAATATTTGGAGGGAGCTGAAAGTCCGTATTGCCCAGCGACAGCCCCGAAACTTGAAGGATCTGGAGAAGGTCTGTATGGAGGAGTGGGCCAAAATCCCTGCTGCAGTGTGTGCAAACCTGGTCAAGAACTACAGGAAACGTATGATCTCTGTAATTGCAAACAAAGGTTTCTGTACCAAATATTAAGTTCTGCTTTTCTGATGTATCAAATACTTATGTCATGCAATAAAAGGCAAATTAATTACTTAAAAATCATACAATGTGATTTTCTGGATTTCTGTTTTAGATTCCGTCTCTCACAGTTGAAGTGTACCTATGATAAAAATTACAGACCTCTACGCACTTTGTAAGTAGGAAAACCTGCAAAATCGGCAGTGTATCAAATACTTGTTCTCCCCACTGTATATTTATATATATATAATATATTATATTATATATATATATATATATATATTTATATATATATATATTTATAAATAAATAAATGGTGGGACCAACAGCAATAATAATAGTAGTAGTGGACATGGGATTACCATTAACAACAACTACAACAACAATATTAATCAGAACAACAATACATTAAAGCAATGGTAGTAGACCAGTGTCAACATGACTGAGAAGACACATGACATGGTATGAAAGACAAAACAAAACAAGATCGGAAATGTTATCGACATTACTTTGCACTTTTCAGTGGCAGGAGGACACATATTTGGCTGCCAAAAATGCACATTTTGGCTTTTCACCCAATAAATATTAGATTTTTTCTTCATCTTTTATAGTTTCAAATTCTTTGTATAGAATTATAATTTTGGGAAATAAATAATATTTTAGGTCTGAGTATTTGTCAAAGTGTAATAGGAAATGCAGCTCTGTCCCTACCTCTCCCCTGGAGCAGAGTGAGCAGAGCCTGTCCTCTCTGGGCAGCCAGGTTTGTCTGTGACGACCGGTCTCTATAGCCAGACTGTGCTCACTGAGTCTGTACCTAGTCAATGTTTTCCTCAGTCACAGTGGTCAGATAGTCTGCCACCATGTACTGTCTGTTTAGAGCCAAATAGCTTTGAAGTTTACTTAGATTTTTTGTGGTGTCTTTCCAATAGGTGATATATTTTCTTTTTGTTTTGTGATGATTTGGTTGGGCCAGATTTTCTGAGTGCTGTCCTGAGGCTCTATGGGGTTGGTTTGGGTTGGTGAACTGAACCTCAGAACCAGCTGGCTGAGGGGACTCTTCTCTTGTTTCATCTCTTGACATTGTAGCTGTGTGATGGAATGTTTTGGGGTCACTTGTTTTTAGATGGTTGTAAAATTTGATGGCTCTTTTTTTCTATTCGAATGGGGAGGGGGTATTGGCCCAATTCTGCTCTACATGTGTTATTTGGAGTTTTTCTTTGCACTTGCAATACAGTCTTGCAAAACTCTGCATGCACTATTTCGATTGGATGTTTGTCCCATTTGGTAAATTCATTTTTAGAGATTGGACCCCATACTTCACTGCCATATAGAGCAATTGGTTCTATAACTGATTGAAACATTTTGAGCCCGATTCTAATTGGAATTTCGATTTTGATGTTCCTTTTAATGGCATAGAATGCTCCTCTTGCTTTGTCTCTCAGCTCATTCACAGCCATGTGAAAGCTACCTGTGTTGCTGATATTTAGTCCTAGATATGTGTAGTTTTTAGTGTGTTCTAATAGAACTGTGTCCAAATAGAATTTATATTTGTCATCCTTATTTCCGGACCTTTTTTGGAATATCATTATATTAGTTTTTTTTAGGTTAACAGTCAGAGCCCAGGTCTGACAGAAACTGTGAAGACGATCTAGGTGCTGCTGTAACCCCTCTTTAGTGGGAGACAGCAGCACCAGGTCATCTGCGTACAGCAGACACTTGATTTCAGTGTTGTGTAGGGTGATACCAGGTGCTGCCGATTCTTCTACTGTTTTTGCCAATTCATGAATGTAGATGTTAAATAGTGTTGGACTTATTGGACAGCCCTGTTTCACTCCCCGTCCCTGAGAGAAGAAGTCTGTTTGCTTGTTGCCAATTTTAACCGCACAGTTGTTTTTAGTGTTCCATGATTTAATAAAATCATATGTTTTCCCTCCAATATCACTTTCTATTAGTTTATAAAAAAGACCTTCGTGCCAAATTGAATCAAATGCTTTCTTGAAATCTACAAAACACGAGTAGATTTTGCCTTTGTTTTGATTTACTTGTTTATCAATTAGAGAGTGGAGGGTGTAAATGTGGTCTGTTGTACGATCATTATTTAGAAATCCAATCTGGCTTCTGCTCAGGACATCGTCAAGGAAATGATGTAGTCTGCTATTTATAATACTGCCGAGAATTTTCCCCAAGTTGCTGTTAACGCAAATTCCTCTGTAATTATTTGGGTCAAATTTGTCTCCATTTTTATAGATTGGTGTGATCAATCCCTGGTTCCAAATCTTGGGGAAAATACCTGCAGTGAGGATAATGTTGAAGAGTTTGAGTATAACCAATTTGAATTTGTGGTCTGTATATTTGATCATTTAATTTAAAATACCATCAGCATCACAGGCCTTTTTGGGTTGGAGAGTGCATAGTTTTTGCAATAATTCTTCTTCTGTAATTGGGGTATCCACAGGATTCTGATAGTCTTTGACTGCTGATTCAAGGATTTGTTATTTTTTCTTGTATATCTTTTTGTTCTGGGCTCTTTGTTATATTGCTGTAGAGGTTTGCAAAGTGATTTCTCCACATATCCTCATTTTGGATAGCCAATTCCTCATGATGAGGTTTGTTTAATTTATTCTAATTCTCCCATAAGTGGTTTGATTCTATGGATTCCTCAATTCCTTCCAGCTGATTTCTAATGTGCTGTTCCTTTTTTGTTCTTAGGGTGCGTTTGTATTGCTTCAGTGTTTCCCCATATTGAAGGCATATATTTTTGTTGTCTGGTTCTTTGTGTTTTTGATTAGATATATTTCTCAATGACTCTCTTAGATTTTTGCAATCATTATCAAACCATTTTTCATTATCTGTTATTTCTGGTTTGCTCTTATGCTTCTTTAGATTAGCCAAGGAGGCTAATTTGTCAAATATAAAGTTTATGTTCCAAACGGCCAAATTTACACCTTCATTGCTGAAGGAGAATGTTAAGGCTAAAACGTTGTCCAGGAGAGATTGTATTTTTTGGCTACTAATTGCTTTTTGGTAGATGTCTGTACTGTTTGCACTCCATCTATAGGCCTGTTTAGTACCAATTTATTGGGCCTTGATGCTTCATGGTTTGTTCTGCTCTTCTCAGATACACTGTGATTTTACTGTGGTCTGAGAGAGGTGTTAGTGGGCTGACTGTGAAGGCTTTGAGAGACTCTGGGTTTAGGTCGGTGAGGAAGTAGTCTACAGTGCTGCTGCCAAGGGATGAGCTTTAGGTGTACCTACCAAAAGAGTCCCCTCTCAGCCTACCGTTGATTATGTACAGACCCAGTGTTCGACAGAGCTTCACGAGCTGTACTCCGTTTTTGTTTTTCACTTTGTCATAGTTGTTTCTGTGGGGGTATGTGGGGAGGGAAAGGTTGTTGCTTCCTGGTAGGTGTTTATGACTGTTAATAGTGTCTTGTTCTTCTGCTGTTCTAGCATTCAGGTCTCCACAGACCAGTATGTTGCCTTGGGCTTGAAAGTGACTAATTTCCACCTCTAGAATGGAGAAACTCTCTTCATTGAAGTAGGGTGATTCTGAGGGGGGAATGTATGTGGCACAGAGGAAGACGTTTTTATCTGTCAAGATAGCCTCCTTGTTGATTTTTAACCAGATAAAGAATTCTCCTGTTTTGATCAATTCGATTGAATTAATTAGTTCAGATTTATACCATATTAGCATTCCCCCTGAGTCTCTGCCCTGTTTGATTCCTTTTAATTTAGTGGATGGTAGGATTATCTCCCTATAACCTAGTGGACAGCCAGTGGAAACATCCCCTCTGCACCATGTTTCCTGTAGTACTACAATATCAACATCATCAATTTCTTTCAGGAAGTCTGGGTTTCTGCTCTTTAGTCCAAAAGCAGAGGACTTCAATCCTTGTAAATTACAACATGCAACGTAAAAATATATATTTTTTCTTTACCTTTAAAATGAGACAAACATTCACAATCCAACAAGAACTATTAAAATAGGATTTTTTCAATTAAAGTAAACTCTTATGCAAATGTGATTCGTTTATCATTTAAGATAGAATTTGTGTCATGCCACTTGGGTGGATGTAGTGTGAGAATGGTGGAGTTCTTGTGCTCATCTTACCATGACCCTCGGCCTATCACATGTGAGCATAGTAGACTCAGCATTTGTTTAATGTCACTCATTTGGTTGGTGGGGGCTGGGCCAGTTGCTCCTCTCACAGCCTGTGCGTAGCTCTGTCTGCTGGGCTGTGGCTCCTCCAAGTGTGGGTCTGCGGTGGGGGGCAGGGGGGTGGGAGGCCTCGTCTGGGTGGCTCTGAAGCTGGGCTGGGGTGGTCTGTGCTGCGCTGGCTGTGGTGGGCATTGAGGTTGGTGGTGCTGTGGTCGTGGCTGGGGGGTCCAGGGTGCTGGTCCGGGGTGTTGTCTCGGTGATCTCGGCGGGGTGGAGATTGCTCCGCTGTTCCTGGGTGGAGAGGTCGGCCTGCGGTTTAAAGCGACATCCTTGAGAGTCTTGGCAGGGATGGGGACTGTCTCCCTGTACAGGTGAACATGGTCATAGAGACAGTCCAGATCGAGGGTGGGATGGTGGGCCAGGTGTACATTGGGTCGCAGGGCACAGTCCCGGGATAGGCTGGCGTTTATTCTTTGGATTGTGGCAGGGTGGAAGTCCTTCCTCTGTAGAAGGGTTGACACCACGATTCTTGAGTTGGGGAAGATTGCGGAGGCCTTCTCGATCACTCCCCGTAGTGAAGTCGCCACCCTCTCCTGCTGAGCACGCAGGTCGTTGCTTCCGGTATGTATGATTATGTGGCTTGGCGACCCGAGATGGGCCTTATCAAGCAGCTCCATGGCACTCTGCGTTGTTGGGCACCACACCTTTCTCGTTTTGTGTCTAGGGAAAAGTTTCTTCTCCTGAACAAACTTCCCATTTGAGTCCATCAACAGGACGATGTCAGCCAGTGTTTCTTCTGGACTGGAGGGGGCAGAGGGGGGGCTGATGGGTGTTGGAGCTGGGGTGTGGCTGGCCTGTGTCGGTGCCACTGTCAGTGGGAGGCTGTTCTGTGGGTTGGGGAGGAGGGGTGCAGCAGGCAGGGCTGGGGAAGTCTGGCTGGTTGAGCTGGGCTCCTCTGCTGTGTGAGGGCAGGTCATAGGGTGGTGATCTATCTGCTCCTGCAGCCTGTCCTCTGTTCTCTTTCTCTCCTGCAGCTCCTCTCTTAGTGTGGTCAGATCGTTATTACTGTTCTGCCTGTCTTTTTGGAGCTCTCTCACCTCCTTTGTTAGATCAGCCAGCTCTCTCTTGAGTCCGTCTCTCTCTTGCTGAACCTCTTTCAGCTGTGTTGCAAGGCTGCTGTCCTGCTCTGTGCGCACCTTGGTTAGGAGCTCCTCTAAGGTGTGGTTGTCTGGTTGCTGTTTGCTCACGCTCTCCCTGAGCAGGACCACCTCCCCCTCCAGTTTGGTGAACTCATCCCTCATGGCAGCCATGGTGGTGAGGAGGGCCTGAGCCTGCTCTGCACTGAGGGGGTCGCTCTCCTCCTGGGGCGTGTCCTCCACTATGGTGGGAAGAGAGGTGCTGGATGTGCCTTTTTGGGTGGGGAGAGTAGGGGTGAGGGTGGTGCTGGTGGAGTTTGTCTTGTGGGAGGGCATGTCACTGGTGGTGTCCTTCTCTCTCTCCGCTCTCTCCTTAATGGTCTGAAAGTCTGTTTCAAACAGCCTAATGTTACCTTGCACCATGACAGTCCCAGTCTTGTAGAGGTTGATTGTTATCATGGTGCTGTCAGGGTCATCTGTCTCTTTGATTTTCAGCTTCCACCCATTACAGATTCACTCTTTCTTTATGTATGGGTAGGGAGAGCACACTGCTGAGTGAGGAAGATGAGATTACTCACGTCACCATTTTTGTAGAGGTCTGCAAAAAGGGTTGCTGGCCTCCCCTTTAGTAGTTTCTGTTTAAAAGCTTTCCTCGTTGTGTCATTTTTGGCCTCTTTAAGGTAGAGAATGGATTCAGCGCTGTGGGGGAGTGGGGACATGGTGCCTGTGGGCTCTGCTACTACTACTTCTATCTCTCTCTCTGTCTCTATCTCTCTCTCCCTCTCTCTCTCCTTCTCTTCCTCCCTCACTCCCATACATGCATTACAGCTCTCGTCCCCCGTGCTTCTCCTTAGTGGGAGAATGAGTCACATTCACAGTTATCTCTCCTCTTTCTCTCTATCTCTCTGAGGTTTCTATTCAGACATTTTAGAATGGGAAGACACCTTTAATGGTGTGGGATTTTTATAGAATATCACTTCTTCAAATAGAGAGGAACCTGACAGATCTCGACATTCGTGTTTCATCAAACCTCATTTCCCTGACACAATTGTTATAGAAGATAGTTTCTACATGACATATTTCTCCTGGGTTTTGCACCCTCCCAACAAGCCCAGACATGGTTGGCTGTAGTCTGTAGATAATTGACTGTGAATGGTTCATTGTAATCCATTCATATACAGTAACATTCATATGGTATGTGTCTGGACTGTTCACGGACATAACCATTGTACAATAGGCCTTTTCATCTGCTTCCAGTAACACCAGCGCTGCTGGTAAGTTCCCTTAATTGGCCATGATCTGTTTGAGATATTGCCAGCGTTCCAAGTGGCACCCTATTCCCTATGTAGTGCACTGCTTTCGACCAGGGCTCTGGTCAAGAGTAGTGCACTACATAGGGAGCAGGATGCCATTTGGATCACATGCATGGAGGCTCAATGCATGTCTTTGTGATGGTTGTGTTTTGGTCTACAGCCATCAAAGGAAACCGGGAACATTCCCAGAACATTAGCTAAGATTCCCATGAAGTTCTATTGAGGGTTTTACAGTATCTAAAGTTAGGAGGATAACACCCCCAAAAACAATCAAAGAATGTTTTTGATAACAAACTGTTTCATTATTTTTCAGATTTAAAAAAAGAAAAATGTTCTCCTAACGTTCAATAGAAGGTTGCGCACAAACATCCCTCACAACCCCCGCAGAACATTCCACAAACGTTCTCATTCGGTTTCCCGGGTTATGTAATGACACAATGTACCGGTAACGTGTTGAGAGCATACTACCGCAACAAAAACGTGAGCGCAACAGAAATATTTCGGAGAAAACATTACGGGAATGTTCTGTTAATGTTGATGGAGTGGTTGTTGAAGACATCAAAAACAACAGGCAGGGAATATTCCCACAATGCTCTCGGAAAGTTATAGTGTGAGGTCATGACATGGTTGTTCCAAAAGCGTTCCCTGAACGTTCTTCAGCAATAACGTCTGTATTCAATTCCATTGTTTCTGAGAAAACGTTACCGGAACGTTCTGCTAACATTAATGGAGATGTCTTCCGAGACACTTACCCAGGTATAGGAGCTTAACTGACCAGTTTAATTGGTCCAGTTTCTCACAGCTGGAAAGCAATCCTGCAGCAACAGGAAATGTGAATTACTATGTGGATTATAATCAATGGACTTTTTTGTATGGGTTGATACATTTTCCGTTAGGGCAAATCAAGTCTGACATTTTCAAGTGGAAAATAAAAAACTTTAGAAGCTTTTTTAAACCTCGACCACACTACAAGTTTTCTGCGACAGGGTGGTCAAAGAAAGGTCCTGTATAGGCCTAACAACCAATGATGTGTGTCGATAACAACAAACAGCCCAGAAAACTGGGAACATTCCAAGAACATTAGCTAAACGTTCTCATTACGTTCTACATAGGGTTCGAGCAAACATTAGGATGATAACGTCCCACAAACATTCAAAGAATGTTTTTGGATCGCCCAAAATATTTTTTTTTTACGAAGAAAATGTTTGAAATGAAATATCCTTGGAATGTTCGCCAAACATGCACTAAACGGTTGTTCACAACATCTGTAACCACCACAGAATGTTCCCCCTTAATTTGTCATTCAATTCCAGCAATGTTCTTAGAACATACTGCCACAAAAGAAATGTGGGAGCAATAGAAGGGGTTCTGAGGAAACACCACAGGAACGTTCTCCTAACGTTGACGGATATGTTATTCAAGACACCCGTAACAACAAGCGGGGGATATTCCCTACAACGGCCTCATGAAGCTATAGTGTGACATTATGACATGACACTTCTAATAACGTTCCCTTCAGCTATAAAATGTTATTCAGCTAATGTTGATGGAGATATGACTACTAACACGTACACCAACAAACAATAATAGACATTCCTCCCAGGCTTCTATAAAGTTATTCTGTAAGGTTGGCTCAGAACGGAGGCAGCAAACAATGTACCAGGGCAGATGTGAATCACAACCTGATAGCAATATTTTTTGCATTGCATTGAAATGCATCCATTTATTCTGCCAACAATGTCTTAGTGTGATTGTGTATACTATTCACGACACACCTTTTATCTCTCTGTAACGGGCATGTTCATACAACCGTCTCCAAACTGTTTAACTGTGCAGCAACACTACGGCGCCCTCACAAACACAAATCCATCAGTGTCGCTTGATCAGCCCTGTGCCAACAGGTCCTGGGACCTAGGGTAAACACTCTTCAAACTGTAAACATGGCATCTCAACCTGCTGTAGCCCTAAACAAACAACCCACTCAACTTGACCTGAAGACCACAAGAGATAGACAGGGGACTTACTGTAACACACACGCACACACACACACTTTTTCTTTCTCTCCATTTGCGCGGCTGGAAGTAGAGGTGACTGAACACACATGTTTTCACTTCAAAGGCCCTCCGCCGGGAGGTCCAAGACCATGCAGAGACAGGGTGAGTGACTGGGGACTGGAAGCTAAGCGATATAAGCCGGTGCAGAGTGAGTCAGTGAGGGACTGACTGGGGGTAATGGTAACTTGTAGCTATAGGCTATATTTCTGGCTTCCATCCTCTCTGGTTCTAGGAATATATGCACTGAGCATTTAAGACCCTCTAGGTAGGGACAGGGAGGGAGTATCAGTCAGCAGCAGACTGTGTGTGTGTGTGTGTGTGTGTGTGTGTGTGTGTGTGTGTGTGTGTGTGTGTGTGTGTGTGTGTTTGAGCATGCGTGTCAACATACAGTTGAAGTCGGAAGTTAACATACACTTAGGTTGGAGTCATTAAAACTTGTTTTTCAACCACTCCACACATTTCTTGTTAGCAAACTATAGTTTTGGGAAGTCGGTTAGGGCATCTGCTTTGTGCATGACACAAGTAATTTTTCCAACAATTGTTTACAGACAGATGATTTCACTTATTTATCATTGTTTGGCCATAATGACCATCGTTATGTTTGGAAGAAAAAGGGGGAGGTTTGCAAGCCAAAGAACACCATCCCAACTGTGAAGCATGTGGGTGGCAGCATCATGTTGTGGGGGTGCTTTGCTGCAGGAGGGACAGGTGCACTTCACAAAATAGATGGCATCATGAGGGAGGAAAATGATGTGGATATATTGAAGCAACATCTCAAGACATCAGTCAGGAAGTTAAAGTTTGGTCGCAAATGTGTCTTCCAAATGGACAATGACACAAGCATACTTCCAAAGTTGTGGCAAAATGGCATAAGGACAACAAAGTCAAGGTATTGGAGTGGCCATCACAAAGCCCTGACCTCAATCCTATGGAAAATTTGTGGGCAGAACTGAAAAAACGTGTGTGAGCAAGGAGGCCTACAAACCTGACTCAGTTTCACCAGCTTTATCAGGAGGAATGGGCCAAAATTCACCCATCATATTGCGGGAAGCTTGTGGAAGGCTACCCGAAACGTTTGACACAAGTTAAACAATTTAAAGGCAATGCTACCAAATACTAAGTGAGTGTATGTAAACTTCTGACCCACTGGGAACGCAATGAAAGAAATAAAAGCTGAAATATATCATTCTCTACTATTATTCTGACATTTCACATTCTTAAAATAAAGTGGTGATCCTAACTGATCTAAGACAGGGAATTTTTACCAGGATTAAATGTCAGGAATTGTTAAAAACAGAGTTGAAATGTATTTGGCTAAGGTGTATGTAAACTTCCGACTTCAACTGTATGTGTGTGTCCATGTCTGTGTTTGTGAGTGAAGGCCATTTTTAACTTAACTGTATGTCTTTCCACCAACTGATCCACCTCGAGACAGAACACTGCTGACACTGGAATGCGACTCAGAGTCCCCACTGTTAATTGTTTCTTCCAGGACAGGAAGAAAGGCAGAAGTAGACAGAACTGAGAATGATTCACCCTCTGTGATGTTGAGAGAGAGAGAGAGAGCGAGAGAGAGAGAGAGAGCGAGAGAGAGCGAGAGAGAGCGAGAGAGAGCGAGAGCGAGAGAGAGCGAGAGAGAGCGAGAGAGAGAGAGAGCGAGAGAGAGAGAGCGAGAGAGAGAGAGCGAGAGAGAGAGAGCGAGAGAGAGAGAGCGAGAGAGAGAGAGCGAGAGAGAGAGAGCGAGAGAGAGAGAGCGAGAGAGAGAGAGAAGAGAGAGAGAGAGAGAGAGAGAGATCCCCCTACGTGATGTACTGCTGTATGTAACCTTAGATGTTACATTAACTTGCACAGTGGGTCTCGTCTCAAATAGGGCTTTGGTCAAAAGTAATGCACCATAGAGAATAGGCTGACATTTAGGAGGAAACCCAGCTCTTTCCAGCCTCACAGAATAAAAGATCTAACAACCAGGAAGTGGTAAAGGTTGATCTATTAGGGAACGGGGCATTTGGTGTCCATTTTCGTCCTCCTTAAAACAAAACAGAGCATATTCTCATGTTTATAAATTCTGTTTCACAAATCTCTGTACTACGGTAAAGCAACAGATGTGCTCCAAAGATGTCTGTTTCTGTCTGGGACCAGGGCGTCCTTGTCTGCGTCTGAAATCGCACCTCATTCCCTTTATAGTGCACTACTGACCCGAGACCAAAGCAGTGGACTACATAGGGAAAACGGTTCTAAGTAGTGCACTAAAATAGGGAATACGGTGCTATTTTAGACTCAGTCCTTGTTCTCATTTGAAGGGACCGTTGGTGTAGCAACCATGTGCTTATTATGCTCCCTTCCTGTTGTTGGAAGCAGGGGGACAGAAATGGAATCAGCAAATGACCCTGTTCCTGTCTGACTGTTTCTGTGGGGCTCTGTTCCTGTACTGTATGGCAGAGGTCCCCAGCCAGGTAGTCACTGCCCAACGCAGCACATTGAGTCATGTCGTCTCGAGGGGCTGCTTCTCGGATCTAGTTTCTAGATATCCATCAGTTGTCAGTAATGTCATAACATTCATTTCCGAATAGCATCAGCAAGAGGTTCATGACACAGAGCCTGTTCCTACTGGGCACACCGTGTCATTTCAACGTCGAAATGTGGGTAATATTTGGTTGAGACGTTGATCAACGCGATTTCAACCTTTTTCCAACCCACTCAAGAAAAAAGACAGTCAGAAGTTTGCACGGCAAAGTTCAAATGGGAACACAATGTCAGCTCTTTAGTGTTTGTACAACAACTGAATGCGGTTATCGTCGTGCTTCGTCTAACAGCACAAGCAAATGACCTGTATTGCAGTTGCGATTGCATTGAAAGTTCACAGTACCGTACGAGTGATCGATGCTGTTCGAGATTCTGCGTAGATTATTACAACAGTTGTGAAGATCTCCACAGGCCAGAAACCTTTGCATGCTATCTTGAACATGCACCCTTTCTAAGATCACGTAAGAAGACATATTTATAAACGCAAATGTGGCCATGGATGTGTGACTCATTTTAAGGTTGAAGAAATACTGTTACATTAGTTTGTAAAATAGCCTTAACTTTAGGCTATTTGCTGTCTTACGAAAGTAATATTGAATTGTGTTTTGTTGACAACCCAACCAAATATCAACATTTAAAGGATATCTAACGCTTGGATAGTTTCAACTGAGCCACTGGCTTAATCAAATTCTTGAACTTTTATTATTTAAAAAAAAAAAACTTTTTAACATTTGAAGGAGATGCATCTTTTGTGCGACTGAATGACTCTGGCTTTAATTCCAGTTGATCTACAAATGAATAATGGACATGTTGGATTCACGTCTCAACCCTTTCAAATGTAATCTTCAAGTTATGTAAGGGGGAAGTGTTGGTGGCAGGGAAGTCAGGCACAGGAGAACAAACTTGGTATAAACAGAGTTTTTTAATAAATGCTGGCAAAACTCCAAAACAACCAAAATGTACAAAATAACAAAGTGGGTATAAAACCCGTCGCGCACCAACACTGACATGAGGACACGAGGGGAGACAGAGGGTTAAATACACAACATGTAATTGATGGGATTGGAACCAGGTGTGAAGGAAGACAAGACAAAACCAATGGAAAATGAAAAATGGATCAGTGATGGCTAGAAGGTCGGTGATGTCGACCGCCGAACACCGCCCGAACAAGGAGAGGGACCGACTTCGGCGGAAGTCGTGACAAGTTAATCATTAACATGTTGGATTCACGTCTCTATTGCAACCAAACATCTGTTAAAGAATAGGACTAAATCTAATCTCATCAAACTTTAAATGCACTTTAAACAATGATTTGATTTAGTCCTATTTTTTTTTACTTATATTTTTGGTTACGATGGAGACGTGAATCCAACATATTAATGATTTAACTTGAAGATTACATTTGAAATCAACCAAAGCTTGAAACCCTAGCCTGCCTATATATACTGTATTGTCTATTTTATGTTGAACCCTGGGTTGAATTGTAACATTAGTTCTTACTAACTTCACAAACGCTATACAGGCCTAAATAGTCTCATTGATGATATATGATTTATAACGTATGGTTCCATTTCATTTGCTCTGTTAAACCTACTCTTTGGAATGACTTCGATAGCAACAGTGAATATATTTAGTTATTAAGAGATCTCTCAATAATCCTTCTCACAATAGCACATTGGTAGTAAGCGACAAATATAACATCTAAGCAGGGTTGGGCTTGGTTTAAACCCTGGATGGGAGACCGAATAGCTGTAGATTGACAACTATCCAGTAAGAGATGCTGCCCAGCCTATTTAAAAAAAAATCTGATAGTGGATATAACTTTGACGATCCGACATTGTTTTAAAAGCACAAATCCAACGAGGTTTGTCAATATTGAAAATTGGTTGCAATGATGACAATTCTGGGGTTGAAATTCCACCCTCAAAAGCAGCTTATTTTGATAACTTTTTTTCAAATAGAAAGTAGAGTATTTTTCATGTAGATTCCACGTCACAGTACGTTGACAAGTTGCGTTGAAACAAAGTTGATTCAACCAGTTCGTGCCCAGTGGGAAGGCTGGTTCTCTTACTGACCTGAGTTTATCAGCGTTGCTAAGAGAAATGCAACCCACATATTCCTGTTCCTGTGTTAGGAACAAAGGCCCTGGTTCATATTCATTAAAGCATACCGTAGAAAAACGTTTTGCAATGGAACGTGAAAAACAGCATTTCTTATTGGCCAAGTTCAGGTCGTCCGTCCCTGTTTGAGTCTGTTTCCTTCCATTTGGTGCCTAATGCAGATGACCCTCGGGCGTGGAGAGCAGTGACGGGTCAGTGTTGAGGGCCTCTTCATTAAAACACGGCTCAAATGGCTCTTTCTCCCCTTCCTGCCATTCATACAGCAGGCTCTGCCCTCCCTGTCCTTTATCCACTTCCTTCCTGCGGGCAATTAGAAGCGAGAGACGTTACTTTACTCTGGGCCGGTTCTCAGTTCCGCCTAGCTCTGACTGTTGGTAGGAAATGAGATATCCTGATGACACCTCTTAATTTCCATTGTCTAAATCCTTGAGTGCTTGAGAGGCGGATGGGGCTCGCGTCAGACACGGGCAGGGTGGTATGGTAAGGAAGGGGGGAACAATTGTGGGCTTAAGGGTAAGTTGGAAAAGCTGGATATGCAGTAGCACTACTTCTTGTATGCAACTACATTGAACAGAAATATGAACGCAATATCTAAAGTGTCGGTCCCATGTTTCATGAGATGAAATTGGGGCTGTGGCGGTCACGAAATGTCATCAGCCGGTGATTGTCAAGCAAATAACTGTCCGTCTCACGGTAATTGACCGTTCATTTACATAAACACATTTAGCATCTCCTGGCTTCCCCAAGCCACTGATGCAGACCTTTGGAACATCTACATTTTAAATAGTCTAATAAATCCATGTAATATAGCTGACAAAAAGAACAATAAATTATTATTTATTTTAGAGAGGTCTAAAGAAACGTGATATGAAGAAAATGTAATCTATTTCAGAAGAACAGAATAGCATATTCTGAGTTGTCCTACAGTTAGGTTCTGATCTGTCTATGCAATATGGCTGTGGGCTGCACTAGTTCATTTAGCAGACAAGATTTCCTTGGAATTCCGTGGCATTACTTTATATTATTTTAAAGTATGAAGAATACAATTGAACATAACTGAATTAAATAGAAAGGATATTTTTTCCAAAGGATTTGAGCGAGTGTGGACATGCTGCTATTCTGTGTTGAGTGGTTAGCAAAGATAGCTACTCCTATGGTATATGCTTAATTTAGAGTTATTATTAATTTAACTTTAGTTGTTCTTCAAATGTTGGGCTATATGTTTGGATTTTTAATTCATTGCATGATGCGACTCTAATGATGATTTGAATAAAATTGCTTGAAGGCATGAGCTCTGCTTTGTTTTTTTTGCGCAGGCTGTACACACTACATCAGTCTCTCACTCACAATTTCGACAAGCACTTGATAATGCTTGGAATTTTCCTGCGGCATCCCCTTTATGTGGCGGTAAGGCACCCTAAAAAAATCCATGTCTTTTGCAGCCAGTGGCCATCGTGCTCTTGGCCCAGAGTGCTGCGTTGTGCCCTTCTCCCTGAGCGCTGCGTGCCCTGAAGCACCTCTCACTCACATGGCTCTCATCACGTGATCAGATCTTTCTCACAGGCTACAAGTGAAGACAGACACATCGGGGACGTAACTGCGTGCATCCTTATCCAATTCCGAGGTGCGTATTGAAGATATTGGAAGAACTGTCCACATTTACTATTTGTCAGCCAACAAGATGAGTAGGCCTAATGAACAGCAAAAGCACTAGCCTATGTCAATCTATTATCCCCCATAGAACAAAAGTTGACCTATTCTATTCTGTGCGAGAAATAAATACTCCAAACATAGTCTGGGTGTAACGACCGATGCCGGAGATGAGAAGCAGGTACGTGGAGTCAAACATTTACTCAGGAACAGACAGGTAACAGAACAGGAGCAGCGGCAGCACACGAGTAAACAAAGACAAATGACAATTAATGCTGAAGCAGGGAACAGAGCGGGAAACCAGACAGATATAGGGAAGGTAATGACAGAGGTGATTGAGTCCAGGTGAGTCCAATAATCGCTGATGCGCGTGACGGGGGAAGGCAGTTGTGCGTAATGATGATCGCAGGAGTGCGCATTGCTGGGGAGCCTGGCACCCTCCGAGTGCCAGGGGGGAAGAGCGGGAGCAGGCGTGACACTGGGACAGTTGTTGGATGCGATAGATCTCAAATTAATACAACCTCTAGCATTGACATTTTTTTTTAATGCAATGTGGCTGATGGAACAGATCAGAACATTTAGCTTAAATGTTGACCAACCTATAAATGCAGCAATGGGCACACGGCAGTAGGCTATAAGCACGAATGTGACAATTATCATGCACCTGTCTTGAAACAAGAGAAGGGAAAAAAACATAATCTATGCACTTAAATAGCAAATGGAGGACTCTTTTCCCGTGATTCATTTTCATGCCAGCCAGGTAGGCTATAATCCTGTCGTAAAGAAGAAAGTTGAGAAAAGTTAGAAAAGTTGAGAAATAAATATAGTAGGTCTAGCCTGTAGAAAGCTGATGGGATCCTCTTCTTTTTAATAGAGGCCATCACTCTGTTTTCTCACGCATAGCCTATAGAAATGTTGCACAACATGAGCTCATGGGCTCTCATGAAGATTAGATTTCCGATTACATTTGCGTTGATGTCAGTGACTAGAGGGACGATAGAGTGCTGAGTACCAGGCACGTAGCAAGTTTGGAAGGCTACTGATGACCATCAGCTACATCAGAGCTTGGAGAATCCTAATCACCTTGACTAAATGGCCACGTGGAATATGACTGCCCTCATGACTTGTGACCACCAGTGTGGTGGTAATACCGTTACCGCAACAGCCCTAGCTAAAATAACAGATACCAGAAATGCTCCATACGCACAAAAAGCTTATTCCTCAAAAAAATAAAAAATAATAATGTTTACATCCCTGTTAGTGAGCATTTCTCATTTGCCAACATATTTCATCCACCTGACAAGTGTGGCATATCAAGAAGCTGATTAAACACAATGATTGTTGCACAGGTGCAGCTTGTGTTTGGGTCAATAACAGACCACTCTAAAATGTGCAGTTTTGTCATACAACACAATGCCACAGATGTCTCAAGTTTCGAGGGAGGGTGCAATTGGCATGCTGACTGCAGCGATGTCCACCAGAGCTGTTGCCAGAGAATTGAATGTGAAGTGTGGCGGTGAAGTGTGCTCTTCACAGATGAATCACGGTTTCAATTGTACCAGGCAGATGGCAGACAGCATGTATGACATCGTGTGGACGAGCGGTTTGCGGATGTCAGCATTGTGAACAAAGTGCCCCATGGTGGCGGTGGGGTTATGGTATGGGCAGGCATAAGCTACGGACAACAAACACAATTCCACTTCATTGATGGCAATTTGAATGCACAGAGATACCGTGACGAGATCCCGAGGCCCATTGTTGTGCCATTTCTCTGCCGCCATCACCTCATGTTTCAGCATGATAATGCACAGCCCCATGTCGCAAGGATCTGTACACAATTCTTGGAAGCTGAAAATGTCCCAGGTCTTCCCTGGCCTTCATACCCACCAGACATGTCACCGATTACGCATGTTTGGGATACTCTGGAACGACATTTACGACAGCATGTTCCAGTTCCCGCCAATATTCAGCAACTTCGCACAGCCATTGAAGAGGAGTGGGACAACATTCCACGCGCCACAATCAACAACTCTATGCAAAGGAGATGTGTCGCGCTGCATGAGGCAAATGGTGGTCACACCAGATACTGACTGGTTTTCTGATCCACGCCCCTATCTTTTTATAAGGTATCTGTGACCAACAGATGCATATCTGTATTCCCAGTCATGTGAAATCCATAGGTTAGGCCCTATTGAAATGATTTCAATTGACAGATTCCCTTGTATGAACTGTAACTTAGTGAAATCTTTGAAATTGTTGCATGCTGCGTTCATATTTTTATTCAGTGTATTTCCCTCCAAGTGTACGAGTTAAATAGAGTGCGATGTGTGTTTTTAGAAACCAAGTATGTTGGCCTAAAGGCCTTACCATTCATTTCTCCTTTTTGAATATTATGGTCACATACACTGGATAGATGCAGCGAAATGTGTTGTTTTACAGGATCAGCCATAGTGGTACTTTGCCCCTGGAGCAAATTCAGGTTAAGTGCTCAAGGGCACATCAACAGATTTTTAACCTTGTTGGCTCGGTTACTCGAGCCAGCTACCCGAAGAAAACAGGAATGAAAAAACAGGAACAAAGACTCTAATGCTCTAACTGCTAAGCTACCTGCTAGGCTACCTGCTAGGCTAACTGCTAGGCTACCTGCTAGGCTACCTGCTAGGCTACCTGCTAGGCTACCTGCTAGGCTACATGCCAGGCTACCTGAACATGACAGTTTATATGTAGCCTTGAGTATTCTATTGCCCCCATGGGAGTCATCCGAGTCGTCTTCCCCCCGGCCCTGATCCTGATCCGGCGTCTTTCCGTCCGCTAACTCAGGGTTTCCCGACCTCCTTCCTTATCGGAACAGAGTCTAACTAAGTACACAACAGTTGATTCTGTTAACGACAAACGGCACCCTATTCCTTAGTGCACTACTTTTGACCCGAGCTCTGGTTAAAAGTATTGAGTTCTGGTCAAGAGGAGTGAACTATAAACGCAATAGGGTGCCATTTGAGATGGCGAGAATATCTGAGGTTAAAACTACTCAACTTCCAACTTCCCTTTGTTTGTAGATATTGTAGTTTCTCCATCGAGTTAAGAGAATGGAGTTTCTTTATGGTCCTATGCACCTGGCGGCCCCAGGCTCAGGCAAAGACACTAGGATACGTTTTAACAGCTACTGTATACTGTAGCGATTTGTGCATTCCATCTTTTCAGAGACCATACTGTATTTTGCCCTCAGGCCTTTCTTATGTATGTAAGAAAATCTAGTATTTTGAAAACATTTCACTGAATGTTTAGCCTTCAACATCATAATACCCTCCAAGCTCATCATTAAGCTCGGGGCTCTGGGTTTGAGTCTGAACCCCGCCCTGTGCAACTGGGTCCTGGACTTCCTAACGGGCCGCCCCCAGGTGCTGAAGGTAGGGAACAACACTTCCACTGCGCTGGTCCTCAATGGCCCTCAATGTTATATAGAATGTTATATCCTTGTGTAGTATGGGGGCCAAGACAAAACAAGACTCAAAAAACACCCAAACTTGTTGTGTGGAAGCACCACATGATTTCAATTGGCGGATTCGATTATGTTGAGCCGCTGGGCACCGGTTTATGACCCGTGACGTGAGCGGGCAAAAGCGGTGAGGGAGAAGCGTTCTTTTCAAATCGAACAGTAATCTGCGCCGCTCTGTCATGTTGTCAACATGGTGCATTGTCCAGAAACATAATATATTTGTTAGAATTTTCAAACTGGTTTTCATTGGGAAGCCTTTTAAAAAAAAATCAAAAGCAATCACTTTTGCATGTGAAAACACAGAATCCTACTCATTACTCTGTGCTTAATTACGCCACTGAGAGGACGTATTTGGGTGTTTTTGGAACCTGTGTTCATGTTTTCTGGGCCCTCGTACTACACAATGAGGATGAGGAAGGGATTTGCTGTTTGGGGTACGTTTTTCAAAAACGTGAATTCACACAAAAGGTGTCTGGACCCTTCTCTAACATGCCACAAGAGGTGGGACCAAGTTGCATATTTTTTAAGCCACAAGCATGTCTCAAGTCATAAGGTCCATGTCTCAAGTCGAGTCCCAAGTAGAGCGGGGCGAGTCTCGATTCGAGTCCAAGTTGTGCATTCTAAGTGCAAGTCAAGTCGAGCTGAGTCACAAGTCAAGTAAAGAAAAGAAAAACGCCACAGGCCTAATGACACCACTGCACGTGGACACTTGACGTAAAATGTCAAGCAATTTTGACATACCAAAAGACCAGTAGGCCTATGCTAGTATCATCAGTCTCAAGTCTTGAGGCTCCAAGTCCAAGTCATGTCTTCAAGTTATTTTATTTTCTATCAAGTCGAGTCTCAAGTCATCAAATTTGTGACTCGAGTCAGACTCGAGTCCAAGTCATGTGACTAGAGCCCACACCTCTGCCATTTTACATAACACATTTAGATTTGGTTCTAAAAAAGAAATTCTCCTTTAACACATTTTGACAATTCATGTGTAAGAACAAGGTGTTCTTGGTTCCCTTCCCACAGCAGCTTTCTGTAAAGGTCGAGCTGCAGCTGAGCTGACAATAGACTAGCGAGACATCCTGTACTCCTCTTCTCTCTCGCTCTCCTGTACTCCTCTCTTTGAGGCTGAGTCCGTTACGTAACAACCCCACCATGGCAAGCCTGACTGGGCATGAACAGAGCTCCTTCTTCCCCTTTCACTGCATCACAAATGGCACCCTATTTCCTATAGAGTGCACTACTTTTGACCAGAGTCCTATTGGTAGAGGGTCAAAGGTAGTGCACTGTACAGGGAATAGGGTGCCATTCGGATGCTGTCCTTGTTATGTTTTACTTATCAGACATGGTCTCTATTGGAATGTAAAAATCCTATGCTGACTGTACTGTACTCTCTCACCCCTGTCTGTCTCCCAGACAAATACCTTCCTCTTCTGACTTAAATTGGCAAAATTAAACAAGTAACCCCTCATCTAACATCATAAGCCAGCTTGCCCTACACACACACACACACACACACACACACACACACACACACACACACACACACACACACACACACACACACACACACACACACACACACACACACACACACACACACACACACACACACACACACACACACACCAGCTCTAGGGTTGGCAGGAGCTGCTCGCCTTATCTTCCTCTTCTATAAATGATTTATGACAGTTTTACGAGACTGCTCTTTGCAGTTTTCTTCCCTTGAAGGGCATAGTTTTCTGTTGTATCTCCCATGTTAAAGAGAGGGAAGACAGGTAGAGAGAGGTTATGCCTATCGTACAGTACACCAGCCAACCCTGCAGGCCAGACAAAGATGTACATGTTATCTGTGGAAAACTCAGGGCAACGTGTCTTGACAGAAAGATCTGGTGAAACTTCCAGGTATTGTCTCTCTTACGTATGTCTTGTCTCTTTTACCTGGGCACAATATGCTTGTCCGAAGCATCTCAGCTACCATGGTAGGTTTTGTTCTGAGTCAGAGAAAAGTCTTCTAGTCAGGAAGAATCATACGGGTTCTACATGGAACGCAAAAGGGTTCAACCTGGAACCGAAAATGGGGTTTTCAAAGGGTTCTCATATACTGTGCACTCTACTTAGAGGCCACTCTACTGAGAACCCTTTGAAAACTTCTAGTTGTTTCCAGGTAGAACCCTTTTGCGTTCCATGTAGAACCCTTTCCACAAAGGGTTCTACATTAGGATTTCCCAAACTCAGTCCTGGGGCCCACCTGGGTGCATGCTTTGGTTTTTGCCCTAGCACTACACAGCTGACTCAAATAACCAACTCTTCATCATCAAGCATTGATTATTCGAATCAGCTGTGTAGTGCTAGGGCAATAACCAAAACATGCACCCAAAGGGGGGAGGCCCAGGTCAGAGTTTGGCAAAACCCTGTTCTATATTAAACCCCAAAAGGGTTCCACCTGGAACCAAAAAGGGTTCTCCTATGGGGATAGCCGAATAACCCTTTTGGAACCCTTTTTTCTAAGAGTGTAGCCCAAAATATTTTGTGGCTTTCATTTTAGCACACTGCCTGTGTGCACAAGCACAACTAGGCTATTACGTTGTTTACTCCAGTCATTTATGTCTATCAGGTGTTCAGATCCTTGTTCTCTCCTTGTTTTTGCACCTGTTAACACCAAAATCACATACCTCATCAGCATGATTGACAGCTAGTCAGTGTAATGATTCATCAACACACAGTGCCTCTAAGTCATGTCCAGACAACACCGTCAGACAGCACAACCAACCCAGCAATTAATCACCAGTGATAGGGCTGATGGTACAGCAGGGCACCTTTCGCCAAAGTGTGTGTGATCAAAACAGGACAAACAGCTGTCTACCAAGCGTCACTGTAATTTTGACGTAGTTGTACGTTGCAGGTTAGACTTCTTGGGCATGGTACTGGGTGCCATACAGTCATGGCATGCATAGCCGTGGGAGGATGGGGGGGGGGGGGGATATGAGTTTTTAGGTTTCTACACGTCTGAAAACATTTTAAGCAGGGTTTTATAAAGAAGCATTTTATAAATGCATTTCACGCAATTCCATGTGATATATGACAGAGTACATTAGCATAATATTTTTTTAATAGTACTGAAATGACCAAAATGAGTGGCTACTCTGACAGTGACAAACGGAGAGCAGTAAAAACGACCTGGTCTTGAATGCAAACAATATAGGGTGCATTCGGAAAGTATTCAGACCCTTTGACTTCTTCCACATTTTGTTACGGTACAGCCTTATTCTAAAAGAGATTCAATACAATTTTTCCTCATCAATCTACAAAAAATACCCCATAATGGAAAAGCAAAAACTGTTTTTTAGAAATGTTTACAAATTCATTAAAAAAAGAAAAACAGAAATACCTTATTTACATATAGGTACTCAGAACCTTTGCTATGCGACTCGAAATTGAGCTCAGGTGCATCGTGTTTCCATTGATCATGTTTGAGATGTTTCTACAACTTGATTGGAGTCCACCTGTGGTAAATTCAATTGATTGGACATGATTAGGAAAGCCTGTCTATATAAGGTCCCACAGTTGACAGTGCATGTCAGAGCAAAAACCAAGCCATAAGGTCGAAGGAATTGTCCTTAGAGCTCCGAGACAGGATTGTATCGAGGCAAAGATCTGGGGAAGGGTACCAAAACATTTCTGCAGCATTGAAGGTCCCCAAGAACACAGTGGCCTCAATCATTCTTAAATGGAAGAAATCTGGAACCCCCAAGACTCTTCCTAGAGCTGGACGCCAGGCCAAACTGAACAATCGGGGGAGAAGGGCCTTGTTCAGGGAGGTGACCAAGAACCTGATGGTCACTCTGATAGAGCTCCAGAGTTCCTCTGTGGAGATGGGGGAACCTTCCAGAAGGACACCCATCTCTGCAGCACTCCAACAATCAGGCCTTTATGGTAGTGGCCAGACAAAAGCCACTCCTCAGTAAAATGCACATGACAGCCCGCTTGGAGTTTGCCAAAAAAGCACGTAAAAACTCTCAGACCATGAGAAGCAAGATGCTCTGATCTGATGAAACCAAGATTGGATTCTTCGGCCTGAATGCCAAGCGTCACGTCTGGAGTAAACCTTGCACATCCCTTCGGTGAAGCATGGTAGTGGCAGCATCATGCTGTAGGGATGTTTTTCAGTGGCAAGAACTGGGAGACTAGTCAGGATCAAGGGAAAGAAGAATGGAGCAAAGTACAGAGAGATCCTTGATGAAAACCTGCTCCAGAGCACTCAGGACCTCAGACTGGGGCGAAGCTTCACCTTCCAACAGGTCAACGACACTAAGCACACAGCCAAGACAACGCAGGAGAGGCTTCGAGACAAGTCTCTGAATGTCTTTCAGTGGCCAAGCCAGAGCCCAGACTTGAACCCAATCAAACATTTCTGGAGCAACCTGAAAATAGCTGTGCAGCAACGCTCCCCATCCAACCTGACAGAGCTTGAGAGGCTTTGCAGAGAATAATGGGAGAAACTCCCCAAATACAGGTGTGCCAAGATCGTAGCGTCATACCCAAGAAGACTCAAGGCTGTAATCGCTGCCAAAGGTGCTTCAACAAAGTACTGAGTGAAGGGTTTGAATACTTATGTAAATGTGATATTTCCAGAGGGAGGGGGGTTTTATACATTTGCAAAATATTCAAAAAATATTCAAAAAACGTGTTTTTAACATTTTTAACCAATTTAACATACCTGCTCCCCATTCACACCTGAGACCTTGTAACACTAACGAGTCACATGACACCGGGGAGGGAAAATGGCTAATTGGGCCCAATTTGGACATTTTCACTTAGGGGTGTACTCACTTTTGTTGCCAGCAGTTTAGACATTAATGGCTGTGTGTTGAGTTATTTTGAGGGGACAGCAAATTTACACTGTTATACAAGCTGTACACTCACTACTTTACATTGTAGCAAAGTGTCATTTCTTCAGTGTTGTCACATGAAAAGATATACTCAAATATTTACAAAAATGTGAGGGGTGTACTCACTTTTGTGATATACTGTATGTACAACTATCTTTACATGGTGATGTTTCTATTATTTGCTTGCTACATTTTTGAACCTGATATATAGAGCACTGTATCATCAGCGTATATGTGAACGTGTGTATTCTGACAAATTAGAGGCAATTCATTTATGAATATAGAGAAAAGAAGGGGGCCCAATACTGAGCCTTGAGGTACACCTCTACTGAGTCCAAGAAGTTGTGATTTGTGTCCTATGAAAACACATTGTTTTCTATTGCAAAGATATTCATGGAACCAGGTTTAGTGATCGGTTAGTGAAACCAATGTTTTTAATCAGGGGGTGCGCTCAGCACCTCCAGTACCCCTACTTCCCGTAGATATGATGACATGGCGTGAACAGGATGATGTCCAAGTCTGTTTGTGTGTACTTGCCTTTCCTTGTCTTTCCATCTCGTATATGCCATAATGACTCACATGTGTATATGGAGAAAAAGATAGAGTAAACCCCTGGGTTGGACCTTAAAATGTCACCAGAAGAAATGGCAGCAGTTTTATTGGCATCCAACCAATTGTGCTATTATGTGTTTTTTTTCGCGTTATTTGTAACTTATTTTGTACATAATGTTTCTGCAACCCTATCTTACGGCAAAAAAGAGCTTCTAGATATCAGGACAGCAATCACTCACCTCGGATTAGACAAAGATTTTTTCTTCGAACAATTCTCCGAAAACCTGACAAGGCCAACATCCCAATTATTGGCAAGAGGAAAAGACGCAGGTACAGAGGACACCGAGCGGGGTGCCTCGTGAGGATTCGCAGAAGGCGAGTGGGAAAGCTGCCGTTATCGTCAATATTACTCGCCAACGTGCAATCATTGGACAATAAATTAGACGAGGTACGATCACGAATATCCTACCAAAGGGACATCAAAAACTGTAATATCCTATGTTTCATGGAATCATGGCTGAATGATAACATGGATATTTAGCTAGCGGGATATACGCTGCACTGGCAAGATAGAACAGCAGACTCCAGTAAGACGAGAGGGGGGGGGGGGGGGGGGGGGGTCTGTGCATATTTGTAAACAACAGCTGGTGCACGAAATCTAAGGAAGTCTCTAGATTTTGCTCCCCTGAACTAGAGTATCTTGTGATAAAATTCAGACCACACTATTTGCCCAGAGAGTTTTCAGCTATACTTTTCGTGGCTGCTTATTTACCACCACAGACGGATGCTGGCACTAAGACCACACTCAGTCAGCTGTATAAGGAAATAAGCAAACAGGAAACCGCTCACCCAGAAGCGGCGCTCCTAGTGGCAGGAGACTTCTTGTCAATATTGGGGCGCTGTTTTCACTTTGTAAAAATTAGTTCCCAAATTAAACTGCCTCGTACTCAATTCTTGCTCGTACAATATGCATATTATTATTACTATTGGATAGAAAACACTCTCTAGTTTCTAAAACCGTTTGAATTATATCTGTGAGTAAAAAAGAACTCAAGTTGCAGCTAAATTCCTGTCAGGAAGTGAGAAATCTGAAATCAGGCACTCTGTTCCAGGGTCAGTTTATTAATTTGCATGTAATCTATGAGTCGACATGCACTGCATACGATTTCCCCTAGATGTCAGTAAGCAGTGAGAATTGGAATGGTGTTGCTAGGCAGATCTGAGGCCATATAAAGGGTCTTGGAACGTGGGGTGCACTCTTTTCAACGTTCGTCATGGCGCAAGACAGACCTTAGGATGGCATACTGAAAAGCTCTCGTTATAGGCCTTAGATATATCCGGCTCTGATTTTATTCGATATAGGTGTTAAAGCCATCATAATGTAGTTATTTTAAACCGAGTTATATCAGTTTATATCAGTATATTGCGATTTTCGGATATTTCTTTGTGCAGCGTTATGAAGAGTTGGACACGTCTGGGCCACATAGCTAATGTTTGCTGCTAATTCCTAAATTGAAGACGTCAATCTACAACCGAGCAACGATGATTCTGGACAAAGGACCACTTGCACAAGATTCTGATGGAAGCTCATCAAAAAGTAAGAACTATTTATGATGTTAATTCGTTGTTCTGTTGAAAAATGTAAAACTACTATTCCGCTATTAATTTCGGTGCGGTCTCGCTTTAACGCACGCTGTATGTCGTAGTAACGTTAATTTTAAAAATCTAACACAGCGGTTGCATTAAGAACTAATGTATCTTTCATTTGCTGTCCAACCTGTATTTTTTAGTCAAGTTTATGATTAGTTATTTATTAGATTAGGTGCCTCTCCCAAGATTTCTCCCGACATTTTGTTGGCAGCTTGACTACTATTCTCATTGTATAACCACGATTTGTGCAGCTAAATATGCACATTTTAGAACAAACAATATATGTATTGTGTAATATGATGTTATAGCACTGTCATCTGATGAAGTTTTGAGAAGGTTAGTGAAAAATGTAAAATCTTTTGCTGGTTTATTCGCTATCGCTAACGTGCATGAATCAATGCTGCTGTGTGGTTGGCTATTGTAGTAAGCTAATATAATGCTAAATTGTGTTTTCGCTGTAAAACACTTAAAGAATCTGAAATATTGGCTGGATTCACAATTTCTTTGTCTTTCATTTGCTGTACGCTGTGTATTTTTCATAAATGTCTTATGATGAGTATTTAGGTAATTCACGTTGCTCTCTGTAGTTATTCTAGTTGCTTTGGTGAGAGTTGTGATGGTGGCTGCAATGTAAAACTATGATTTATACCTGAAATATGCACATTTTTCGACCAAAACATATGCTATACAATAAATATGTTATCAGACTGTCATCTGATGAAGTTGTTTCTTGGTTAGTGACTATTTATATCTTTATTTGGGCAAATTTGTGATAGCTACCTATGCAGGAAAAAAATGTTGAAAAAAAAAGTTGTGTCTTTTGCTATAGTGGTTAGCTAATAGAAATACATATTGTGTCTTCCCTGTAAAACATTTTAAAAATCAGAAATGATGGCTGGATTCACAAGATGTGTATCTTTCATTTGGTGTCTTGGACTTGTGATTTCATGAACATTTTATTATATGATATCCCTGTGGCTTTAGGCTAGGCTATGCTAGTCAGCTTTTTTGATGGGGGGGATCCCGGACCCGGGTTTGTGACTCGTTAGAGGTCATTAATTAATGCAGGGAAACTTAAATCAGTTCTACCTCATTTCTATCAACATGTTAAATGTGCAACCAGAGGAAAAAAAATTCTAGATCACCTTTACTCCACACACAGAGACGCGTACAAAGCTCTCCCTCGCCCTCCATTTGGTAAATCCGACCACAATTCTATCCTCCTGATTCCTGCTTACAAGCAAAAATTTAAGCAGGAAGCACCAGTGACTAGGTCTGTAAAAAAAGTGGTCAGGTGAAGCAGATGCTAAACTACAGGACTGTTTAGCTATCACAGACTGAAACATGGTCCGGGATTCTTCCGATGGCATTGAGGGGTACACCACATCAGTCACTGGCTTTATCAATAAGTGCATCGAGGACGTCGTCCTCACAGTGACTGTACGTGCATACTCCAACCAGAAGCCATGGATTACAGGCAACATTTGCAATGAGCTAAAGGGTAGAGCTGCCGCTTTCAAGGTGCGGGAGTCTAATCTGGAATCTTATAAGAAATCCTGCTATGCCTCCGACAAACCATCAAACAGGCAAAGCGTCAATACAGGACTAAGATTGAATCATACTACACCGGCTCCGACGCTCGTAGCCGATGTGAGTAAGACCTTTAAACAGGTCAACATACACAAGGCTGCAGGGCCAGACGGATTACCAGGACGTGTGCTCCGGGCATGTGCTGACCAACTGGCAGGTGTCTTCACTGACATTTTCAACATGCCCCTGATTGAGTCTGTAATACCAACATGTTTCAAGCAGACCACCATAGTCCCTGTGCTCAAGAACATGAAGACAACCTGCCTAAATGACTACACACCCATAGCACTCACGTCCGTAGCCATGAAGTGCTTTGAAAGGCTGGTAATGGCTCACATCAACACCATTATCCCAGAAACCCTAGACCCACTCCAATTTGCATACCGCCCAAACAGATCCACAGATGATACAATCTCTATTGCACTCCACATTGCCCTTTCCCACCTGGAAGAAAGGAACACCTACGTGAGAATGCTATTCATTGACTACAGCTCAGCGTTCAACACCATAGTACTTTCAAAGCTCATCACTAAGCTGAGGATCCTGGGACTAAACATCTCCCTCTGCAACTGGATCCTGGACTTCCTGACGGGCCACCCCCAGGTGGTGAGGGTAGGTAGCAACACATCTGCCATGCTGATCCTCAATACTGGAGCCCCTCAGGGGTGCGTGCTCATTCCCCTCCTGTACTCCCTGTTCACTCATGACTGCATGGCCAGGCACGACTCCAACACCATCATTCAGTTTGCAGACGACACAACAGTGGTAGGCCTGATCACCGACAACGACGAGACAGCCTATAGGGAGGAGGTCAGAGACATGGCCGGGTGGTGCCAGAACAACAACCTATCCCTCAACGTAACCAAGACTAAGGAGATGATTGTGGACTACAGGAAAAAGAGGACCTAGCACACCCCCATTCTCATCGACAGGGCTGTAGTGGAGCAGGTTGAGAGCTTCAAGTTCCTTGGTGTCCACATCACCAACAAACTAGAATGGTCCAAACACACCAAGAAAGTTGTGAAGAGGGCACGACAAAGCCTATGGAAACTAAAAAGATTTGGCATGGGTCCTCAGATCCTAAAAAAGGTTCTACAGCTGCAACATCGAGAGCATCCTGACTGGTTGCATCACTGATTTGAAAATAAGAATTTGTTATTAACTGACTTGCCTAGTTAAATAAAGGTAATATTAAAAAAATTCAGCTCCTGTGAAAAGTTTGGATGTGTGTAAAACCCTCCATAGTCTTCAGGTGCCTTGTCTGTATTATTCACACTTGGGGAGCAATTATGGTGCCTGTAACTGTGTTTAGACATAAACAGTACCAGTCAAAAGTTTGGACACCTACTCATTCCAGGGGTTTTCTTTCTTTATACTATTTTCCAGAGGTGTGGACTCGAGTCACATGACTTGGACTCGAGTCAGACTCGAGTCACAAATATGATGACTTGCAACTCGACTTTGACTTTAACACCAATGACTCGTGACTTAACTTGGACTTGAGCCTTATGACTCGACCTGACTTGATACCTCCCCAAGCCCAAATATAAAAAATTATGGTATAAAAAAGTGTGCAGCGCATCAACTCTTCATTTAACGGATTACAGTTTGAATCGGACTGCAGCCAATCAAATTGTGGCAGCTGAGAAAAAGTTGCGCGTGGCAGTGCAGAGGAACATCGGCGGGTGAATTCAGATGGAGCCCGTGGAAAGATTATACCTAAAAATTATTATTTTCAGATATATAGACGACACTGTATCAACAAAAAACGGATTGCAACTTGCAAAACATGCGTGAAGAAAATTACAGACGGAGGCACAACAATTTACAACTTTGTTTGACATTTGAAGCTGCACAAAGAACGTTAAGTCGTTGCTAATATAGCCGACAGCTAAAGTTGAAGTCGGAAATTTACATACAACATAGCTAAATTTTCTAAAACTCAGTTTTTCACAATTCCTGGCATTTAATCCTAGTAACAATTCCCTGTCGTAGGTCAGTTAGGATCACCACTTTATTTTAAGAATGTGAAATGTCAGAATAACAGTAGCAAGAATGATTTATTTCAGCTTTTATTTCTTTCATCACATTCCCAGTGGGTCAGACGTTTACATACACTCAATTAGTATTTGGTAGCATTGCTTATAAATTGTTTAACTTGGGTCAAATGTTTCAGGTAGCCTTCCACAAGCTTCCCACAATAAGTTGGGTGAATTTTGTCCCATTCTTCCTGACAGAGCTGGTGTAACTGAGTCAGGTTTGTAGGCCTCCTTGCTCACACACACTTTTTCATTTCTGCCCACACATTTTTTATAGGATTGAGGTCAGAGCTTTGTGCTGGCCACTCCAATACCTTGGCTTTGTTGTCCTTATGCCATTTTGCCACAACTTTGGAAGTGTGCTTGGGGGTCATTGTCCATTTGGAAGACTCATTTGCGACCAAGCTTTAACTTCCTGACTGATGTCTTGAGATGTTGCTTCAATATATCCACATAATTTTGCTTCCCCATGAAGCCATCTATTTTGTGAAGTGCACCAGTCCCTCCTGCAGCAAAGCACCCCCACAACATGATGCTGCCACCCCCGTGCTTCACGGTTGGGATGGTGGTCGTCGGCTTGCAACAGTTCTATTTTTGTTTCATCCGACCAGAGGACATTTCTCCAAAAAGTACGATCGTTGTCCCCATGTGCAGTTGCAAACCGTAGTCTGGCTTTTTTATGGCGGTTTTGGAGCAGTGGCTTCTTCCTTGCTGAGTGGCCTTTCAGGTTATGTCAATATAGGACTTGTTTACTGTGGATATAGATACTTTTGTACCTGTTTCCTCCAGCATCTTCACAAGGTCCTTTGCTGTTGTTCTTGGATTGATTTGCACTTCTCGCACCAAAGTACATTAATCTCTAGGAGACAGAACGTGTCTCCTTCCTGAGCGGTATGACGGCTGCATGGTCCCATGGTGTTTATACTTGCGTACTATTGTTTGTACAGGTGAACGTGGTACCTTCAGGCATACCTTATGTCAATTAGCCTATCAGAAGCTTCTAAAGCCATGACATTTTCTGGAATTTTCCAAGCTGTTTAAAGGCACATTCAACATAGTGTATATAAACTTCTGACCCACTGGAATTGTGATACAGTGAATTATAAGTGAAATAATCTGCCTCTAAACAATTGTTGGAAAAAATGACTTGTTTCATGCACAAAGTACATGTCCTAACCGACTTGCCAAAACTATAGTTTGTTCACAAGAAATTTGTGGAGTGGTTGAAAAACGAGTTTTAATGACTCCATCCTAAGTGTATGTAAGCTTCCGACTTCAACTGTACATAATTTATAACTTTGCTAGTGTTGCATATAGGCTAACGTAATTTTAAACCAATGAGCCTCCACACAGTCAGTCAGTGCGGGAGCTTGATCATTGCACCCAAGACTGAGCTACAACTGGCTGTTGGTAGCCTAAATCCTGCCTGATGTTACTGCTGTGCCTAAAACCATTTACATACGTTAGCCTACTGTAACCACACACAGAGAGAGTGAGTGTGTGTGTAAGGTTGGCTGATTGTGTACAAGCCCTCATCGCCCGATTGAGCCCCATAGCGATCCTCGATAGTCGATCACTATTGGGGGGGGGTTCTTTCTCATGGCTACCCATGTATTTCCATGGAAATACAATGTTTATTTGGAAAGTAATATAGATATTTTTTAAAGTATTCATGATTTGCGTAAATGTAATATACTAACTATCACTCTTGTTACAAATATGAAATGGTATTACATTTGGCGAAGAGCACATTATGACTTGTTTAGGACTCCAAACTCGAAGTTTAGGACTTGAGACTTGTCGGTCTTGACTTGGGACTTGACTTGGGACTTGAGTGCTAAGACTTGAGACTTGCCTGTCTTTGTCAGGACCCGTTTACGAACTCGGGTCTCCGGTGTGAGAAACAGTCACTTAGCCGCTAATAGTCGGCAGAACCCAGAAGATGAGGCAGACACAGCAGTAAGTACTGAGACGGTGTTTTAATAAAGTAAAAAGGAAAGTTCTTCAGGCAAAAATATAAATCCACAACGTCAAAAGTAATTCCAAGAGAAAAAGGTTATTCTTCAAGTCAAAAGTTAAATCCACAAGGTGGTAGGTACAGCAGGAAAAAGCCTCAAAAGATAATCAAAAATAAATAAACGAGAACAAAAACAGAGTACCACAAGAGAGTCCTATTGGAGCAACAAATGTTCACAGCATCGCTAGGGATGGGTGCTAATATTCAAACACAGAGCAAAGAACTGAGGAAAACTAAGGGTTTAAATACATTCAAGAGAAACGAGGCACAGGTGCAAATAATAACTGGAAACAAGGGAAAACAAAAGGATCAAAAAAGCACAATGGGGGCATCTAGTGGCCAAAACCTGATAGAATCCCCCCCTAGGAACGGATCCTACCAGCTATCTCGGGGTGGAGGGCCCTGAACTGTCGAATGAGGTCAGGGTCCAGTATGTCTTTGGCAGGAACCCAGGAGCGCTCCTCGGGACCGTAGCCTTCCCAGTCCACCAGATACTGCCAGGACCGGGAATCCAGTATCCGATGGACGGTATAAGCCGGCTGGCCTCCGATAACACAGGGCGGAGGGGGAGGTCTGCCTGCCGGGACAAGGGGAGAAAAAAAATAGTTTTTAATAAGGAAATGTGAAACGTGGGATTAATCTTAAGGGATCTGGGTAAGTGCAGGCGATATGTAACGGGGTTCACTCTCCTGGCAACCTTAAAGGGACCGATGTATTTCTGGGACAGTTTGTGAGACTCCACCCGTAGCGGTAAGTTTTTTGTGGAGAAGCCAGACTCTCTGGCCGGGGCGCAGGGTAGGCCCGGGACGGCGACGTCTGTTGGCTTGTCGTTGGTACCGCTGTGAGGAACGCAGAAGATTAAGACGGGTCTGCCTCCACGTAAGCCGACAGCGTCTGATGAACTTCAAGGCTGAAGGCACTCCGACTTCTGCCTCCTGGTCCGGGAACAATGGAGGGGCATAGCCAAACTGACTCTCGTGCGGGGACATACCAGTGGAGGAGGAGAGCAAGGTGTTGTGCGCGTACTCGGCCCAAACAATGAAGGACGACCATGTGGACGGGTTGTTGGAGGCCATACATCTGAGGGCGGTTTCCAGCTCTTGATTCATCTTCTCGGTTTGGCCGTTGGACTCCGGGTGGTACCCTGAAGATAGACTGGCAGTGGCCCCTATGAGTTGGCAGAAGGCCTTCCAAAACCTTGAGGCGAACTGGGGACCTCTGTCGGAAACCATATCTTGAGGAATGCCGAAGACTCGGAACACATGGTTAATTATCAACTCAGCCGTTTCCTTGGCAGAAGAGGACGAACCTGGCCGCCTTAGAAAACCTGTCGATGATGACTAGAATAGTAGTATTACCATGGGACGGAGGAAGGACAGTAATAAAGTCCAACGAGATATGGGACCAGGGTCGGTGGGGAATAGATAAAGGGTGAAGGAGTCCTTGAAGGCGGAGATGAGAAGATTTGCCCTGGCAGCACACGGGACAGGTCTTGACGAAAGTGGCAACGTCTTCTTTTATGGTGGGCCAACAGAACTTACGCTGGATGAACTCCAAGGTGCGACCTATGCCCGGGTGACAGGTGAGGCGAGAGGAGTGCCCTCACAGAAGGACCTGGGTCCTCGCTGCTAGGAGGCAAACAAGCTATTGGCAGAACCTCCTTTCGGACCCGGTTCGATAGCTTGAGCTCGTCTCACGGTATCCTCAACTTGCCACGAGATCGGGGCCACAATCTTAGCGGCAGGAAGGACAGGCATGTCAGTATCTTCTCGAATGGCAGGAGCGTAGACTCGGGACAAGGCGTCCGGTTTGAGATTCTTCGACCCGGGCCGAGGTGAGGATAAACTGGAATCGATTGAAGAAGAGACCATCGAGCTTGTCTGGAGTTCAACCGCTTCACCTGCTGGATATACTCCAGATTTGTGTGGTCCGTAAGCACTTGAAACGGTTGAGAAGCCCCCTCGAGCCAGTGTCTCCATTCCTTCAATGCCATCTTAACCGTTAGGAGTTCACGATCCCCCACATCGTAGTTCCTCTCAGCCGGGGTAAGCCGGTGTGAGAAGAAGGCGCAAGGGTGGAGCTTCTTGTCTTCACCCCTCTGAGACAGGACAGCTCCAACACCAACCTCTGATGCGTCTACCTCAGCCGTTTCGTCTACCTCAGCCGTACTCGGGAGGAATGGAATTCACATTTTTCCGGCTTAACATACAAATGGCTGTCTAGGAGGCGTTTGAGTACTTGTCTGACATGCTTTGTGTGTTCTTGAAGGGAGCTCGAAAAGATGAGGATGTCATCCAAGTAAACGAACACGAAGATGTTAAGCATATCGTTTATGAGCGCTTGGAACACAGCCAGGGCATTGGTCAGGCAGAAGGGCATCACCAAGTATTCATAGTGACCAGTAGGCGTGTTGAAAGCGGTCTTCCACTCGTCACCGTGTCTGACCCGCACAAGATGGTAAGCGTTCCGCAGGTCAAGCTTAGTGAAGACAGCTGCTTCCTGGAGCAGCTCAAATGCTGTGGCCATAAGGGGTAGTGGGTAGCGGTTACGGACGGTTATGGCATTGAGTCCCCGGTAGTTGATGCAAGGACGTAATCCACCGTCTTTTTTGGCCACAAAGAAAAACCCTGCTCCCGCGGGCGAGGTGGACGGTCGAATGAGGCCTGCTGCCAGAGCGTCCTTGATGTAGGTATCCATAGCAGCTCGTTCGGGAGGAGAAAGGGAAAAGATCCGACCCCTGGGGGGGAAGGTGCCTGGAAACAGGTCGATGGGGCAATCGTAAGGTCTATAGGGTGGTAGCATGGTGGCCCTCTGTTTGCTAAATACCGGTTTGAGGTCATGGTAACACTCGGGAACTCGGGACAGGTCGATGGATTCTAGAGACTCGAGAGGAGAACTCGGGGAACTCGGGAAGATACAAGTGGCTTGGCACGTAGGACCCCACTGCTTGACAGTGCCCACAGACCAGTCGATGTGAGGGTTATGGCTGTGAAGCCAGGGGTAGCCAAGGACGAGAGGGAACTTGGAACAGGGGATCAGATGAAAGGAAACAAGGGAAAACAAAAGGGTCAAGAAGGCAAAATGGGGGCATCTAGTGGCCAAAACCTGACAGTCTTGACTTGGGACTTGAGTGCTAAGACTTGAGACTTACTTGTGACTTGTAAAACAATGACTTGGTCCCACCTCTGGTAATTTCTACATAGTGAAGACATCAGAACTATGAAATAACACATATGAAATCATGTACTGTAGTAACCAAAAAAGTGTTAAACAAATCAAAATATATTTTATATTTGAGATTCTAGTAGCCACCCTTTGCCTTGATGACAGCTTTGCACACTCTTGGCATTCTCTCAACCAGCTTCATAAGTTAGTCACCTGGAATGCATTTCAATGAACAGGTGTGCCTTGTTAAAAGTTAATTTGTGGAATTTCTTTCCTTCTTAATGCGTTTGAGCCAATCAGTTGTGTTGTGACAAGGTAGGGGTGGTATACAGAAGATAACACTATTTGGTCAATTAAGTCCATATTATTTCAAGAACAGCTCGAAAAAGCAAAGAGAAACCACAGTCCATCATTACTTTAAGACATGAAGGTCAGTCAATACGGAACATTTCAAGAACTTTGAAAGTTTCTTCAAGTGCAGTTGCAAAAACTATCAAGCGCTATGATGAAACATGCTCTCACGAGGAAAGTCACACGAAACGAAGACACAGAATTCCCTCTGCTTTAGAGGATAAGTTCATTAGAGTTACCAGCCTCAGAAATTGCAGCCCAAATAAATGCTTCACAGAGTTAAAGTAACAGACACATCAATTGTTCAGAGGAGACTGCATGAATCAGGCCTTCATGGTCGAATTGCTGCAAATAAACCACTACTAAAGGACACCAATAATAAGAAGAGACTTGCTTGGGCCAAGAAACACGAGCAATGCACGTTAGACCAGTGGAAATCTCTCCTTTAGTCCTAATTTGAGATTTTTGGTTCCAAAAACTTTGTGAGACGCAGAGTAGGTAAAGGGATGATTCCGTGTATGGTTGGCATGTATGGTTCCCACCTTGAAGCATGGAGGAGGAGGTGTTATTGTGTGGGAGTGCTTTGCTGGGAACACTGTCTGTGATTTATTTAGAATTCAAGGCACACTTAACCAGCATGGCTACCACAGCATTCTGCAGCGATACGCCATCCCATCTGGTTTGTGCTTAGTGGGACTATCATTTCTTTTTCAACAGAACAATGACCAACACACCTCCAAGCTGTGTAAGGGCTATTTGACCAAGAAGGAGTGTGATGGAGTGCTGCATCAGATGACCTGGCCTCCACAATCACCCTGGCTCACCCCGATTGAGGTGGTTTGGGATCAGTTGGACCGTAGAGTGAAGGAAAAGCAGCCAACAAGTACTCAGCATACGTGGGATCTACTTCAAGACTTTTGGAAAAGCATTCCAGGTGAAGTTGGTTGAGAGAATGCCAAGGATTTGCAAAGCTGTCATCAAGGCGAACGGTGGCTACTTTGAAGAATATAAAATATATTTGTTTAACACTTTTTTGGTTTCTACGTGATTCCATATGTGCTATTTCATAGTTTTGATGTCGTCACTATTATTCTACAATGTAGAAAATAGTAAAAATAAAGAAAAATACTTGAATGAGTTGATGTGTCCAAACTTTTGACTGGTACTGTATATTTAAAGCAAGTTGTTGTTTTGTTTTTATTAGAATTATACAGTGTCTTTTTAGCCCAGTGAATTTAATCTTGCTTATTGACTATGTTTGTCATGTCCATGACTGAAATTTACATAAGACACTGTAAATACACACCTTGAAACAACCACACCATGGAGCATGTTCTGATTGGCCAGTGAGGGGCCGCGCCTCGACACGCCTAAAACTTGCTTATTCATCAAAATCCAGAACTTTCGCGCTACCACCAGCTACTGCACCCATAGTTCCAGTTGTGAAAATAGCTAAAATATTTGTGACACACCCCTGAACTTATAACGGCACCAGCGCTAAAATTTAACATAGTATCCCTGAGTATCCCTTTTCACTGAACTCCTTCACCCCAATCAAATACAGTTAATGGTTTTGGTAGTGTTCACAACAGGGTGTAGTAGTGTTCCTTTGTGTTTTGTCAAATCTCCGGCCCCTTCAACACAACAGATACAACCAAGAACCTCTATTGACTCTAGTCTAAATGGACGTGGGCAATATATTAGGAGAGTGTAGCCTAAGCACAAGCCAGTGTCATTTTTGACCTTTATTTAACTAGGCAAGTCAGTTTAAGAACAAATTCTTATTTACAATGACGGCCTACCCAAGCCAAACCCAGACAACGCTGGGCCAATTGTGCGCCGCCCTATGGGACTCCCAGTCATGGCCGGATGTGATACAGCCTGGAATAAAACCAGGGACTGTAGTGACACCTCTTTCACTGAGATGCAGTGCCTTAGACCGCTGCGCCACTCGGGAGCTCTGTGGAAAGCACAGAGTGTAAAGCATTTATCTCAATCTCTCAGTGACTTTACAGTGCAGGCTGAGTAGTAAAATACAGGCTAGTAGTAAAATACACTAAGGGGCCCATTTGTTCTGCCATTGACATCCCTGTCCGGTGCAGCCCCAGCCAGCCACCTGCAAGGCATAAATCAGACCCAGGCCCCAGGGAGGGCCTCCAACTCCTGCCCTGCCTGGCCTGAACCCTGTCAGCTGCTGGGGTTGCTCCTCTACCCGTCCCCCAGGTCCTGTCCCGGCCTAGAACCAGCCACGGTTCCAGTTTTATACTGCCGTAATGTTATGTGGTGTTTAATTTCACTGATTGGAATGAATGGACGTTTGAATCTGTTTGACAAGAGGAATTTGAGATTTGTAGACACACACACACAACCCCCATTCCTTATCTGCCCCAACACATAGGGCTTTGGTGATGTGACTGCAGCTCCAGGGATGCTTTTTTGGGCTACTTGTCTCCCTCTGAACAGTCCCAAGGCTGTTGTTTCCCATGCTGATGTGATGGTCCTCAGGTCTGTTGGAAGAGACAGACCACATGGTCAGGAGGAGCTCTCTCTCTCTCATACTACACATTCACACATTCCCCTTCAGACAGGTCCAGACAGGTGCCGGACACCAGGGCTTAACAGAGCTTTCTTACAGAGGTGTTTGTATGTACATGTTTAAGCCCAATAAGTGTCTCTTTGTGTGCTCTTCTCAGTGTTCCCTGTCAGTGAACTCACGCCCAGTGAAAGTTTGTAATCCGGCAATTATCCTCAAACACAAAGAAGTCAAGCTGAACATTCCACCTCAGCAGGGCACAACACTGCTTAAGTCAATATATTGAACCGAACAATGGTCAACACATCACATGATGGAGAGGACATGTGCTGTTTATTTTGAAACCTTTATTTAACTAGGCAGGTCAGTTGACGGCCTAGGAACAGTGGGTTAGGAACAGTGGGTTAACTGCCTTGTTCAGGGGGCAGAATGACAGATTTTTACCTTGTCAGCTCAGGGATTCGATCTTGCAACCTTTCGGTTACTAGTCCAACGCTCTAACCACTAGGCTACCCTGCCGCCCCGTTTGTTCTCGATTGTATTTGTTCTCCTGTCGTAATCAAAAAACAACAACAGAAACAACAGGGAAATGGTGTGAAGAATGACCCATAAATGTATAATAAACTATATGATGTCTATGCTATCTAACAAATTAATGTTATCTATGCTATCTATCTCATTAGTCTATTTTGCATTGCAATACACATTCGCATTCCAAAGTCAACACCTTTAGGCATTTCTCAGACTGACAAACCAATTCAGTTTCTCCTTCCACTGTGAGCTATAGGATGGCGGCTGTATGCGTCAGTTATCCATCATGGTTTTAAACAGTGAGGGCCCAAAGTCTTTTCAGTGGGCACAAAAACCTCCTAGTTTTTCCCACCACCCTCTTTCCCTGTGGTGGTCAAGATCTCCCAGCTTAGATCTGGCCAAGATAATGTGTAAAATCTCTGGCAAGTGCCTAGTGCCTTTGTAAGTTTCAATTGACCCTTGGTCCGCGGCCTATTTGCAATTCTGGGGAAGACAAAAGGGAGCTAAAGGAAGCAGACATGGGACCCGGGTCCAGAACAGTCCATGAAGGAAGAGTGAAAGAGAGAAAGGGAGTGAATGAAGGGAACAAGAGAGCGAAAGAGATAGTGGAAACACAACCCGTAGGGTATTGTCCCAAATTGCTCTCTATTCCATTATAATGTGCTTCTTTTGACCAGAGCCCTATGAGCCCTCATCAAACGTAGTGCAGTAAATAGGGAATAGGGTGCCATTTGGGACGCAAGCTAGGAGTGAAAAGAATGATGTTGGTATTGCCTCTCCACTGTGTAGCCTGGAGGCCCAGGCACTTTCAAAGGAACACATTCACATGGACAGGTTTTATCTTATTCTCAAAGCAATTTCTTCCAACCTGATCCTTTCAGCCCTGCACTGCAAATCCTAGAATTCATAAATAAAAAATCCACCACTGGGCCTCTCATTTAATCAAATGGTTTGTGAGGGAAAGACAGCAGCGGTAGGATTTGTGAGGCTCTAACTCTGAAACCAAATAGTTGTAGAAAAATATGTTAACATATATTAAAACGGATCCATATCAGATATAACACATCTTTACAACTTCCCTTAGAGGCCTACAGTATCTATTTAAAAAAATCGTACACATAAAACAGTAATAACATATATAACAGCAAACATCAAACAAGACAGACGTCACCTTGCAATTATTTCATAATAGTCTACTAATGATATGTCAAAACAATTTGCACACACCTGTCACGCTCTCAATTAGAGGCAGGTGTTTTTAATTTCCTCTGATTGAGAGTCATAATTAAGGTAGGTGTTTTCACACTGTTTGTTGTGGGTGGTTGTCTCCTGTGTCAGTGTTTGTCGCACCATACGGGACTGTGCGGTTTGTTTGTACATCGTTCTTTTTGTGTAGTCTATTTTCCCTGTTCGTGCGTTCTTCGTGTTATATGTAAGTTCGTATAGTTCAGGTCTGTCTATGTTTTCGTTTTGTTATTTTGTATCATTCCAAGTGTTTTTCCCGTGTTTCGTCGTTGTCCTAAATAAATATTATGTATTCACAATCTGCTGCATCTTGGTTCAATCCCTGCTCCTCCTCTTCGGATGAAGAGGAGGAGCTTCGGATGAAGAGGAGGAGGAACGCCGTTACAGAACCACCCACCAAATTAGAACCAAGCAGCATATGCTCGAGCAGTGGAAATCACAGGACTACTGGACTTGGGAGGACGAGCTGGATGGAAAAGGTCCATGGGCACAGCCGGGAGAATATCGCCGTCCCAAAGCTGAGCTGGAGGCAGCGAAAGCAGAGAGGCGGCGATATGAGGAGGCAGCAAGGAGACGTGGCTGGAAACCGGAGAATGAAGCTCAAAACCGGATTTATGAAGGTACGCAGCTAGCACGGAAGCCCGTGAAGACCAAAAATTTCTTGGGGGGGGGGGGGGGGGGGCTAAGAGGTAGTGGGCCAAGGGCAGGTAGGAGACCTGCGCCCACTTCCCAGGCTAACCGTGGAGAACGGGAGTACGGGCAGACGCCGTGTTACGCAGTAGAGCGCACGGTGTCTCCTGTACGTGTGCATAGCCCGGTGCGGATTATTCCACCTCTCCGCACTGGTAGGGCTAGATTGGGCATTGAGCCAGGTGCCATGATGCCGGCTCAACGCGTCTGGTCTCCAGTGCGTCTCCTCGTGCCGGCTTACATGGCACCAGCCTTACGCATGGTGTCCCCGGTTCGCCTACATAGCCCGGTGCGGGTTATTCCATCTCCCCGCACTGGTCGGGCGACGGGGAGCATTCAACCAGGTAAGGTTGGGCAGGCTCAATGCTCAAGGGAGCCAGTACGCTTGCACAGTCTGGTATTTCCGGCGCCACCTCCCCGCCCCAGCACAGTACCACCAGTGCCTACACCACGCACCAGGCTTCCAGTGCGTTTTCAGAGCCCTGTTCCTCCTCCACGCACTCTCCCTATGGTGCGTGTCTCCAGCCCAGTGCCTCCAGTTCCGGCACCACGCACTAAGCCACCTGTGCGTCTCCAGAGCCCTGTACACACTGTTCCTTCTCCCTGTACTCGTCCTGATGTGCGTGCCCTCAGCCCGGTGCCACCAGTGCCGGTACCACGCACCAGGCAAATAGTACGCTTTGAGAGTCCAGTGTGCCCTGTCCCTGCTCCCCGCACTAGGCTTGAAGTGCGTGTCTCCAGTCCGGTGCCTCCAGTTCCGGCACCACGCACCAGGCCTACAGTGCGTCTCAGCCGGCCAGAGTCTGCCGTCTGCCCAACGGCGCCTGAACTGTCCGTCTGCCAAGCGCCGCATAAACTGCCCGTCTGTATTGAGCCTTCAAAGCCGCCCGTCTGCCATGAGCCTGCAAAGCCGCCCGTCTGCCATGAGCCTACAGAGCCTTCCGCCAGACAGGAGCCGCTAGAGCCTTCCGCCAGACAGGAGCCGCTAGAGCCTTCCGCCAGACAGGGGCAGCCAAAGCCTTCCGCCAGACAGGATCAGTCTGAGCCATCCGTCTCCGCAGCGCTATCTGAGCCATCCGTCTCCTCAGCGCCGTCTGAGCCATCCGTCTCCTCAGCGCCGTCTGAGCCATCCGTCTCCTCAGCGCCATCTGAGCCATCCGTCTCCTCAGCGCCATCTGAGCCATCCGTCTCCCCAGCGCCGTCTGAGCCATCCGTCTGTCCCGAGCCATTAGAGCCGCCCGTCTGTCCCGAGCCGTCAGAGCCGTTAGTCAGTCAGGAGCCGCTAGAGCCATTCGTCAGTCAGGATCTGCCAGAGCCGCCAACCAGACAGGATCTGCCAGAGCCGCCAACCAGACAGGATCTGCCAGAGCCGCCAACCAGACAGGATCTGCCAGAGCCGCCAGCGAGCCATGAGCGTCCAGAGCCGCCAGCGAGCCATGAGCATCCAGAGCCGTCAGCCAGCCCGGAGCTGCCAGTAATCCAGAACTGCCCCTCAGTCCAGAGCTGTCTCTCTGTCCGGAGCTGTCTCTCAGTCCGGAGTTGCCGCTCTATCCTGAGCTACCTCTCTATCTCGACCTACCTCGCTGTCCTGAGCTACCTTGTCTTGGTGTTGCCCCTTATATTAGGTGGGTGGAGAAAGAGGGTGGTCATTCTAAGGGGGAGATGTAAGCTGGGATTGACTATGGTGGGGTGGGGACCTCGCCCTGAGCCTGAGCCACCACCGTGGTCAGATGCCCACCCAGACCCTCCCCTAGACTTTGTGCTGGTGCGCCCGGAGTTCGCACCTTAACCCCCCCCCCCCCCCCTTATGTCACGTTCCTGACCTGTTTTCTGTTAGTTTTTGTATGTGTTAGTTGGTCAGGACGTGAGTTTGGGTGGGCAGTCTATGTTTTCTGTTTCTATGTTGGTTAATGGGTACCTAATATGGCTCTCAATTAGAGGCAGGTGTTTTTCATTTCCTCTGATTGAGAGTCATATTAAGGTAGGTCTTTTCACACTGTTTGTTGTGGGTGGTTGTCTCCTGTGTCAGTGTTTGTCGCACCATACGGGACTGTTCGGTTTGTTTGTACATCGTTCTTTTTGTGTAGTTTATTTTCCCTGTTCGTGCGTTCTTCGTGTTATATGTAAGTTCGTATAGTTCAGGTCTGTCTACATTTTCGTTTTGTTATTTTGTATCATTCCAAGTGTTTTTCCCGTGTTTCGTCATTGTCCTAAATAAATATTATGTATTCACAATCTGCTGCATCTTGGTTCAATCCCTGCTCCTCCTCTTCGGATGAAGAGGAGGAGGAACGCCGTTACAACACCCAGCAACAAATGAAACTAAAAACACCAACAGAGTGACATAAAATGTATTCAAAGCCAATGGTGGTATTACCATTCGGTGATTGATTGGCCCAAAGCAAATGACAGCCAATCACAAGCCTATAAAGTCTTCCACTAGAAAATGAAAACCAGTGCATAAAAAACCTGGGCGTAGATAGAAAGATAGATTACTGGCTCAATTGGCTCATTCATATCCTCTCCCAGGGTCTTTGGATAGAAAAGAGAATGTTCTCAGTTCTTTTCCCTGGTAAAGTAAGGTTTAATAATCTAGACTCACAAGGGATATTTCTGCTCAGTCAGTGAGAGGGATGGATGGTCAACACCCCCTGTCTTTTAACAAGGGGGGGGGGGATATTATGCTCCACCTCTTTCTAATAACCTACAGGTTAAAGGTCAAAGAAGCATTCCCCCTTTGCCGCTTCAGTGTGCTTAAACTCTGTCCATCCTCCCCTTTCCCTCTCCTTCCCCTCCTCCTTTCAACCCCTCAACCCTTCACATCCAAAGTGGGGTTTATCTCCAAGGTAATTATGTCAAAGGAAGCGAGAGGAAGAGGATAAAAGGGAAGAGAGAAACAAAAACAGGAGGTGCTTTAGGGCTTCTGACCCGAGAAGATAACAGCTAACCACCATGTTGCATGTTGTGATAGTCTTCCTGACACTAACCTTTGTTTCATGTAATAATAAAATATACTGAGTGTACAAAACATTAAGGACACCTGCTCTTTCCACGATACAGACTGACCAGGTGAATCCAGGTGAAAGCTAGGATTACTTATTCATGTCACTTGTTAAATCCACTTCAATCAGTGTAGATGAAGGGGAGGAGACACATACATACATAATCCATGTCTCAAAATAGAAAAATGCATGTCATTCTGAGGGTGAATGGGCAAAACCAAAAGATTTAGGTGCTCTCGAACGGGGTACGGTAGTAGGTGCCAGGTACCGGTTTGTGCCAAGAACTGCAATGCTGCTGGGTTTTTCACACTCAACAGTTTCCCGTGTGTATCAAGAATGGTCCACCACCTAAAGGACATCCAGCCAACTTGACACATCTGTGGGAGCATTGGAGTCGACATGGGCCAGCATCCCTTTGGAACACTTTTGACACCTTGAAGAGTCTTGTATGTGGGGGGGGGGGGGGGGGGGTTGCAACTCAATAGTAGAAAGGTGTTCTTAATATTTTGTACACTCAGTGGCAGGGCCGGACTACAGCTTTTGGGGCCCCGGCCCTCCAGTTTTATAATGCTATTCTACACATTTTGTCATGAGCCTATGAGAAAATGTTGTAGTTTTATATCTAATTTCTTTAAAATAAAGAAGAAACCCGCACACCGTTCTTGATAGTATCACTGTTCTTTAAAACCTCTACCGCTTCTCTCTCCCGGATCTGGGATCCTCCTCATCAAAAAAGCTGACTAGCATAGCCTAGCCTAACGGGACAGGGATATCATATAATATAATTTCATGAAATCACAAGTCCAATACAGCAAATGAAAGATAAACATCTTGTGAATCCAGCCATCATGTCGGATTTTTTAAAATGTTTTACAGCGAAAAGACAATATATATTTATATTAGCTCACCACAATAGCCAAACACACAACGCCATGTTTTCACCATGTTTCCACCGCAAAGGTAGCTTTCACAAAACCCACAAATAGAGATCAAATTAATCACTAACCTTTGAAAACTTCATCAGATGACAGTCTTATAACATCATGTTATACAATACATTTATGTTTTGTTCAAAAATGTGCATATTTAGAGGTACAAATCGTGGTTTTACATTGTGAATACGTAGCCATGATGCACCAAATTGTCCGGAGAAATTTTGGACATATATAATAATCTAACCAAAAAACTCATCACAAACTTTACTAAAAAATACATGTTGTACAGCAAATGGAAGATACACTGGTTCTTAATGCAACCGCTGTGTTAGATTTGTTGAGATGCGGTATGCATGAGACACGGTATGCATCAATGGTAATATAGGACAGCCCTTCTTTATTCACACACCATTGTCATACCTGGAGGCGACATAGACTTAGTGTTTATTTTATGGCCTTTTACCGTGTATTGCTTTCACAGCCTCCCTACCTCCAGCTATTATCCAGCGGTAACCTCCAGGACTCAGGGTGGCGTTGTCATTAAGCTGGCCGCTCTGGGAGGCAGTGAGTCTCGGAGTGATTAGGAGTCTGTCCTCTACCAGTCCTCCATCGCTCCCGTTTAGTCTGGTCTGTCTGCACCAGAAAAGACCACGTCTTGACCTGACGTTTCCAGGTCCTCCTCACGTGCTCCATGGTGTTTAAACAAAACAATAGAAGATGGTTAGAGAGGATGAGTATACGTCTGACAGAAAGAGTGAGACACGGGAGAGGGCAGTCAGAGAGAGAGAGAATGAGCGAGTGAGAGAAATAAAAGGTTAGAGCCAACAATTACCCAGCGGCCTTGGGGTGACACACAGCAACACTCAGCAACGTTCCTAGCTGTCCCTCGTACGCTCGGAAAACAGCCTCTGCATCCGGAGAAGGAAACTTCTCCTTCCAACATCACAGCAACAATCACTCCAGCTAGATGTCTCCCACTTCCCAGTAACCATGACCTGTAATGGCTTTTACAAATGCAATTACAAAAATATAAGGATAGTTGTTAGTGGGGTATTTTGGGGCTAGCGATCTATCCCGTTTTCCCCCATAGATTTGACATGAAAATAAAAATCTATTGCAAATCACAAGATTTCAAGAATAGTTGTTGGTGCTGTAAGGTGGAATCAGCTATCAAGATGTATGTAATCCATTTTGAATTGTGGACTTCCTGGTTAAATAAAGGTTAAATAAATGTGGAGTGAATATTTTTTCTTCTTCTTCTCAATACCAAGGCAGGGCCTGATCTGACATCCGTTGAAGTCCTCCATGCGTACTGCAGCTGTGTGGTTTGGCTTAGTCGGATTGTGCGAGGCCGGGTAGGAGAGAGAGTCGCCACAGAGAACGTGAGACACACATACACACATCCATGTGTAGCTAGAAGTGTAGTAGGGTGGCTGGGTGGCGGGTAGCATGCATGGAAGGACTGCAGCGAGGTCACAAGGATTGACCGCTTTTTCATTAGAGCACAGAGGCTGAGCCCCGAGCCACGACATCCACAGTCTGACATTCCTGTGGAGGAACAATGCTGAGTCATAGAGTGACCTACACATCCCCTCTAACTTACTCAGGCTCTCAGTTATGACACCAGCAGGATGTACTAACTCTCTCTCTTCAACATATGCCGCAGTGTAGACTCAGTACATAATGTAGCCATGCAAAGGTTTGGGGTTTAGTTCCTGTAGAAATCACGGACACATAATACGAATGTGTGCACTGCATCTGCTAAATGGTTCTATATTAGGAATGTGCTGTAGGAAGCTGCTACACCAAATGAACACGCTGGCTGCATGCCTGATTGAGACCAATTGTCCTAACTTCCATTCGATTAGAGTACATCAGATGAGAGGAACGTGGCTGGGAATAACGAGGATGAATTATTAATCAGCTCTTTAGGGGGGGGGAGGAAGTGTGTGTGTGTGTGTGTGTGTGTGTGTGTGTGTGTGTGTGTGTGTGTGTGTGTGTGTGTGTGTGTGTGTGTGTGCGTGCGTGCGTGCGTGCGTGCGTGCGTGCGTGCGTGCGTGCGTGCGTGCGTGCGTGCGTGCGTGCGTGCGTGCGTGCGTGCGTGCGTGCGCCGGTTGGTTGAGGCATACCGGGTTAGCCAAGCCTGAACTCTCCCAACCTCCTTATCATTAGGGACAAGGGTAGTGTTTTTATATAAACAGAGATTTAAACAATGAAACTAAGGGGACTTTGTAAAAAAAACAAAGGGGCCTTTGTACGAGTCCTCTGCATAGCCATGGTTAAAGCAGCGTGACCATAGGCTATTCATATCCTCTATGAGTAATATGCCACCACTATAAGCTAACCTCCACAAAATGGTCTCAGATATGTTAAGGTCACGCTCCTTTTCCCTCGGCTCTTTGTCTGGATTAGGGTGGAGAGTGAGTCTGAATGACAATATATGTGTGAGTCACCATGCAGGCTGATGGGGGAAAGTAAACAGCATGCTGCTGGGTGTTAGTTCTGCTCTCACAGGGGAACGCTACAGTACATGGAGGGGAGGACATTCCTTGGCCAGGATTCAATCCAATGCAGATTAGCAACCTGTACGGAGCTCCGCATAGACTTTAAGAATCTTCCTGCATGTTCTCTGTATACACCAGTCAATAGCAATGCACAGGTCATTTATCTGCATTTCTTTTTAATCTCGTAGGAAATTATGGATAGAAAATGCACGACACTTGTGAACATTTTTATGGATTTGAAGAGTTTTGTGACCATTGGCTCACAATTAATACACTTATTCAAAGTCGCTTTCCAGCGAACGGCTTTAGATGTCTAGTTATAAAACATCTGCTTTATGTGGCGACGTGCAGTAATTACTTTATGGAGTCTGCTATTGTCAAACATCTGAGCAGCTCCTCTGGCCAGCTTTAGAAGTTTAAATTGGTTTAAAAAATAGAAAGCGGCAAAAAAAAAAAATATTTCAAAATTATAGTGGTTGGGAGCTATACTGTAATTATATATATATTATATATTATCTCAATGTAAACAGTTTATAGTGGTTGGGAGCTATACTGTAATTATATATATATTATATATTATCTCAATGTAAACAGTTTATAGTGGTTGGGAGCTATACTGTAATTATATATATATTATATATTATCTCAATGTAAACAGTTTATAGTGGTTGGGAGCTATACTGTAATTATAGACATCTCGATGTTGGCTTTTCACAACATTTCAGTTCACACAGTGATGACATCAACCAAAGCCTTTAGACAAGTCCAGCCCAGCCATAGGAAGGGCATAAGATGGATGCTTTACAAAGTGCAAACTAAGCATAGGCATTCTTTACAGACATAGTCTATCGATTGTGAGACAGTTTTTGGGCAAAGAAAGCAGCATGTACTGAGCAGCATGTACTAAGACTTCAAGCAATTCAAAGCAAACATATTTCTGAAATATTGAGAGCTGCGGGGGAGAGTGGCGTAGGTTGAGCCAAAGGGGTAAGTTGAGCCACCCTTGTTTCTAGGAAACCGTACACAAAATATTTAGGAAGAGGTCATAATTTCATGGAATCTGTGAAGGAAGAAAACACATGGAAAAAGTCGTTAATTTATTCATTTATTGTGTTAGAGGTTTCATGATATTTGTACCTAAACCACATTTTAAGATTGTTACTATACATCAGTTCGGGTCTCTATATACTTCAGTATGAGGTCTTAAACCTAGCATGAAAGTGCATCTGTATGGTCTAAAGTCCAAATGTTTCCCTTGAGGTAAGTTGAGCCAATGGTTGAGCTAATGACAAGTTGAGCAAATGTACGTTTTTCTTCCCAGGCGTCATGCAAGGAATTATCACTTGTATAGTTGAAGTCGGAAGTTTACTTACAATTTGGAGTCAATAAAAGTCGTTTTTCTACCACTCCACAAATTTCTTGTGAACAAACTATGGTTTTGGCAAGTCGGTTAGGACATCTACTTTGTGCATGACACAGGTCATTTTTCCAACAATTGTTTAGAGGCAGATTATTTCACTTATAATTCCCTGTATCACAATTCCAGTGGGTCAGAAGTTTACATACACTAAGTTGACTGTGCCTTTAAACAGCTTAGAAAATTCCAGAAAATGATGGCATGGCTTTAGAAGCTTCTGATAGGCTAATTGACATCATTTGAGTCAATTGGAGGTGTACCTGTGGATGTATTTCAAGGCCTACCTTCAAACTCAGTGGCTCTTTTCCTCCACAAGTCTGATTCATCCTTGGGAGCAATTTCCAAATGCCTGAAGGTACCACATTCATATGTACAAACAATAGTACGCAAGTATAAACACCATGGGACCACGCAGCCATCATACCGCTCAGGAAGGAGACACATTCTGTCTCCTAGAGATGAACGTACTTTGGTGCGAAAAGTGCAAATCATTCCCAGAACAACAGCAAAGGACCTTGTGAATATGCTGGAAGAAACAGGTACAAAAGTATCTATATCCACAGTAAATCGAGTCCTATATCGACATAATCTGAAAGGCTGCTCAGCAAGGAAGAAGCCACTGCTCCAAAACCACCATAAAAAAGCCAGACTACGGTTTGCAACTGCACATGGGGACAAATATCGTACTTTTTGGAGAAATGTCCTCTGGTCTGATGAGACAAAAATATAACTGTTTGGCCATAATGACCATCGTTATGTTTGGAGGAAAACGAGGGAGGTTTGCAAGCCGAAGAACACCAACCCAACCGTGAAGCACGGGGGTGGCAGCATCATGTTGTGGAGGTGCTTTGCTGCAGGAGGGACTGGTGCACTTCACAAAATAGATGACATCATGTGGGAGGAAAATTATGTGGATATATTGAAGCAACATCTCAAGACATCAGTCAGGAAGTTAAAGCTTGGTCGCAAATGGGTCTTCCAAATGGACAATGACGCCAAGCATACTTCCAAAGTTGTGATGGCAAAATGGCAACAAAGTCAAGGTATTGGAGTGGCCATCACAAAGCCCTGACCTCAATCCTATAGAACATTTGTGGGCAGAACTGAAAAAGCATGTGCGAGCAAAGAGGCCTACAAACCTGACTGTAAAGGCTGTCACTCTCCTCATCCTCAGACGAGGTGAGGAGAGAAGGATCTTCAGACCAAAATGCAGCTTGAGGGAAATAAGCCATCTTTTTATTTCAAAAACGATGATGATGAAGATGGCAACACGAAAACAAACACTTTAACAAACTTACAAAATAAGAAAACGACGTAGAACGAAACCTGAACATAAACTCACATTACTGAAACGTAAACTCACGAACAGGAAACAGACGACATCGAAACGACAAGCCAAACAGTCCCGTATGTGAATATACATCGACAACACGAGAGACATCACAGGAGACAATCACCCACAAACAAACAGTGAGAACGCCCTACCTAAATATGACTCTTAATTAGAGGAAAACGCAAACCACCTGCCTCTAATCAAGAGCCATACCAGGCAACCCAAAACCAACATAGAAACAGATAACATAGACTGCCCACCCAAAACTAACGCCCTGACCAATTACACATACAAAAACAACATAAAACTGGTCAGGACCGTTACATAACCCCCCCCTCAAGGTGCGAACTCCGGGCGCACCAGCACAAAGTCCAGGGGAGGGTCTGGGTGGGCAGGTAACCACGGTGGTGGCTCCGGCTCTGGACGCTGTCCCCACACCACCATAGTCACTCCCCGTTTTTGTCTTCCCCTCCCAATGCCCACCCTAAAACTCACATCCCCTAAATAAACAGCCAGCACCAGGAGAAGGGGCAGCACCGGGACAAAGGGCAGCACCGGGACAAGGGGCATCACCGGAACAAGGGGCAGCACCGGGACAAGGGACAGCACCGGGACAATGGGCAGCACCGGGACAAGGGGCAGCACCGGGACAAGGGGCAGCACCAGGATAAGGGGCAGCACCAGGATAAGGGGCAGCACCGGGACAATGGGCAGCACCGGGACAATGGGCAGCACCGGGACAAGGGGCAGCACCGGGACAAGGGGCAACACCGGGACAAGGGGCAGGTCCCGGCTGATAAACTCTGGCAGATCCTGGCTGAGGGACTCTGGCAGGTCTATGCAGGCTGACGGCACTCGACGCTCATGGCAGGCTGACGGCTCTCGACGCTCATGGCAGGCTGACGGCTCTCGACGCTCATGGCAGGCTGACGGCTCTCGACGCTCATGGCAGGCTGACGGCTCTCGACGCTCATGGCGCTCTGACGGCTCTGGCTGCTCATGGCTCTCTGACGGCTCTGGCTGCTCATGGCTCTCTGACGGCTCTGGCTGCTCATGGCTGGTTGGCGGCTCTGGCAGATCCCGTCTGGTTGGCGGCTCTGGCAGATCCCGTCTGGCGGGCGGCTCTGGCAGATCCTTTCTGGCGGGCGGCTCTGGCAGATCCTGTCTGGCGGGCGGCTCTGGCAGATCCTGTCTGGCGGGCGGCTCTGGCAGATCCTGTCTGGCGGGCGGCTCTGGCAGATCCTGTCTGGCGGGCGGCTCTGGCAGATCCTGTCTGGCGGGCGGCTCTGGCAGATCCTGTCTGGCGGGCGGCTCTAGCGGCTCCTGTCTGGCTGACGGCTCTAGCGGCTCCTGTCTGGCGGATGGCTCTGTAGGCTCATGGCAGACGGGCGGCTTTGCAGGCTCATGGCAGACGGGCGGCTTTGCAGGCTCCTGGCAGACGGATGGCTCAGACGGCGCTGGGGAGACGGATGGCTCAGATGGCGCTGGGGAGACGGATGGCTCAGATGGCGCTGGGGAGACGGATGGCTCAGATGGCGCTGGGGAGACGGAAAGCTCTGGCCGGATACGGCGCACTGTAGACCTGGTGCGTGGTGCCGGAACTGGAGGCACCGTGCTAATGATAAGCACCTTCCTACTAGTGCGGGGAGCAGGGACAGGGCACACTGTATTCTCAAAGCCCACTCTATAACTGATGCATGGTACCGGCACTGGTGACGCCGGGCTGAGGACAAGCACATCAGGATTAGTAGGGGGAGAAGATACAGTGTGTACAGGGCTCTGAAGACGCACTGGTAGCTTAGTGCGTGGGGCCGGAACTGGAGGCACCGGGCTAGATACACGCACTACAGGGAGAGTGCGTGGAGGAGGAACAGGGATCAGGATACGCACTGGTAGCCTAGTGCGTAGTGTAGACACTGTAGGTACTAGGCTGGGGCGGGGAGGTGGCGCCGGAAATACCGGACCGTGGAGGCGTACTGGCTCTCTTAAGCATTGAGCCTGCCCAACCTTACCTGGTTGAATGCTCCCGGTTGCCCGACCAGTGCGGGGAGGTGGAATAACCCGCACCGGGCTATGTAGGCGAACCGGGGAAACCATGCGTAAGGCCGGTGCCATGTATGCCGCCCGAGGAGACGCACTGGAGACCAGACGCGTTGAGCCGGCCTCATGACACCTGGCTCAATACCCAATCTAGCCCTACCAGTGCGGGGAGGTGGAATAACCCGCACTGGGCTATGCACTCGTACAGGAGACACCGTGCGCTCTACTGCGTAACACGGCGCCTGCCCGTACTCCCGCTCTCCACGGTAAGCCTGGGAAGTGGGCGCAGGTCTCCTACCTGCCCTAGGCCCACTACCTCCTAGCCCCCCCCCAAGACATTTTTGGGAATTACTTACAGGCTTTTTGGGCTTCCGTGCCAGACACGTTCCCTCATAGCTCCGGTTCCTCTCTCCGGTAGCCTCTGCTCTCCTCAGTGCCTCCAGCTGTTCCCTAGGGAGGCGATCTCTACCAGCCAGGATCTCCTCCCATGTGTAGACACCTTTTCCATCCAATAAATCGTCCCATGTCCATTGCTCCTTCTTCTCCTGTCCCTTACTCCGTTTATTTTTCCCTTGCCGCTTGGTCTTAGCGTGGTGGGTGATTCTGTAACGATCGTGTGGCGGATTGACGGACCAAAACGCAGCATTAGGAAAATAAGCCATCTCCTTTTTATTGATGAAGAAGGCAAACGAAACAAACACACTTACGAACTAAACAAAACAAGAAAACGATCGTGAAGCTAAATAACGATGTGCACACACAGGCTACAAACGTATCACATAGACACAGTGAGAACGCCCTACCTAAATATGACTCTTAATTAGAGGAAAACGCAAACCACCTGCCTCTAATCAAGAGCCATACCAGGCAACCCAAAACCAACATAGAAACAGATAACATAGACTGCCCACCCAAAACTAACGCCCTGACCAATTACACATACAAAAACAACATAAAACTGGTCAGGACCGTTACACTGACTCAGTTACACCAGCTCTGTCAGGAGGAATGGGCCAAAATTCAATCAACTTATTGTGGGAAGCTTGTGGAAGGCTACCCGAAACGTTTGACCCAAGTTAAACAATTTATAGGCAATGCTACCAAATGCTAATTGAGTGTATGTAAACGTCTGACTCACTGGGAATGTGATGAAAGAAATAAAAGCTGAAATAACTCATTCCCTCTACTATTATTCTGACATTTCACAGTCTTAAAATAAAGTGGTGATCCTAACTGACCTAAAACAGGGAATCTTTACTGGGATTAAATGTCAGGAATTGTGAAAAACTGAGTTTTATTTGTTTGGCTAAGGTGTATGTAAACTTCCGACTTCAACTGTACATGAGGTAACAAAAGGGCATGGACTATTATAAAAGTGTTTAAAAAAGTGGAATGTGTTTGTTAGGTGTTAATCTTGTTTTAAAAAATGCTTACAATTATTAAAGAAAATGATTGTGATTGTGTTGAATTGTCACGGCTTCTAGGAGCAGTGGGTGGAGGAGTCAGGCGCAGAGAGCAGGGTAGTTCAAAACGTGGATCTTTATTCCAAGATCAGAGTAACGGTCACGCCAAACACAAGGGCGCATAAAATACCCAGTCCAACAAATAGGACGAAACTGTCCAGGAAAACGGAATCCACAAATATCCACAAACCATGAACAGAAAAACAAGCCCGCACAAAAGCCGGCGGGCGTACCGGGTTTAAATAGCCCCAAACAAAACCCAAACACGAAACAGGTGCAACTAATCAGACAAAACTAACTGAAACAGAAAAGGGGATCGGTGGCAGCTAGTAGGCCGTCGACGACGACCGCCGAGCGCCGCCCGAACGGGAAGAGGCACCCTCCTCGGCGGATTCGTGACATGAATTGTGTTGGGAAATAAAGATAGACATGGTTTTAAAAGGTAGTGGGAATATTTCATTCAGAACAAAAATGTGTAGATGACTTAACTTACCCTGTCCCGCGGCTCAACTTACACCTTGTGCCAAGAGACCACTTTTTTTGGACAAGTTATTTTTTCAAAACTGTAATGTTTACATTCATTTCCTGATTATTTCCAAGGACAGTCCAGACAACGTTCTGAAATATACACTGAATGGACTAAACATTAGAAACACCTTCCTAATATTGATTTGCTTTAATGCTTCCCACAGTTGTGTAAAGTTGGCTGGATGTCCTTTGGGTGGTGGACCATTCTTGATACACACGGAAAATGTTGAGTGTGAAAAACACAGCAGCGATGCAGTTCTTGACACAAACCGGTGCCTTGACACAAACCAGTTACTACAATACCCCATTCAAAGACACTTAAATATTTTGTATTGCCCACTCACCCTCTGAAGTGACATCAATAAGGGATCATAGCTTTCACCTGGATTCACCTGGTCAGTCTGTCATGGAAAGAGCAGGTGTTCTTCATGTTTTGTATACTCAGTGTATGTAGATATATTTGTTAGAATAATACTATATTTCCCTTGACAGAGTAAGGCTGAATGTAAAAAACGGCAAATGGCTCAACCCAACTCTCCCCTACAACACACAAACGGACAAACGGAGGACAGGCCCTCTGACTGTGCAAATGGAGAAGCTGTGGCATTGATCTCATATTGCAGTCCCATCCCAGCACAGTTTTACATTACCATATAAATAATGTACTGTGCTAGAATGAATGAAGGCACACCACACAGAAAGAGGGAGAGAGAGAGACAGAGAGAGGGAGAGAGAAAGAGAGCGATAAAGAGAGGAGAGAGAGAGTGGGGGAGAGAGGGGGGGAGAGTCAGGGGGAGAGAGAAGTGGTTAGGGAGAGAGAGACAAAGAAAGAGAGGAAGAGGATAGAGATAGAAAGGGAGAGAGGTAGAGAGAGAGTCATGGAGAGAGAGAGCAGGGCCAAACAATGCTCTGGGGGACATAGCAGGCATCGACCAATGACTGGCCTGGATCCAACTCTGCTGCTGTGTGTGTGTGTGTGTGTGTGTGTGTGTGTGTGTGTGTGTGTGTGTGTGTGTGTGTGTGTGTGTGTGTGTGTGTGTGTGTGTGTGTGTGTGTGTGTGTGTGTGTGTGTGTGTGTGTGTGTGTGTGTGTGTGTGTGTGGTGGGGGCCAGGCCACTCAGTGGGTGATGGGGTGATTATAACTGCTCTATTGTAACTCTTAGAGGAGTGGAGGGGGGTGGCCGGTGTGGCAGAATCAGGCACTGAATCACCAGACCTGACTCACACAGTTTTCTCACAGGGGAAGAGAATGGGCAGATGGAACAGACCCAGCTGCTGCCCATGGAGGTCAATCCAGCTAATACCACAAACATCCAGAGGAAAACAGTCACTCAGGAGTTTGTGGAGTGAGTGGCTTTTATGTATGTTTTGTCATTAGTTCCCGTAAAAAAAAAGAAATGACGGTTAACGACTGACCAACACTCTTTACCCTCTCTTCTACTCAGGGAGTTTGAGAGCGAGAGAGAAGACAGAGAGCGAGACATCTCTAGTTTCCCTCTCTAATTTCAGATCCTGGAGTGTTTGGAAGACCCAACAGCCTTCTGCTATTTCTTTCCCCGCAACACATCTCTGTAAAGCACTGCAATTGGATAGCAGCCGTCTTACACCAGACCAATACTGCTATTTTGTGTGTTCTTTATGCTGATCGTAATTTTTGCACATAATCATTTCCTGTAACCGAAAACAGCTTTTGGACATCAGAACAGGGATCACTAACCTTGATTTACTCGGTAGTGAGTGTTGCAACCGAGGACAGACGATTTCACTCACGACACGCTTCAGCTCTCGGCGGTCCCGTTCTGTGAGCTAGTGTGGCCTACCACTTCGCGGCTCTGCCGTTGTTGCTCCTAGACATTTCCACTTCATAATAACAGCACTTACAGTTGACCGGGGCAGGTCTAGCAGGGCAGAGATTTGACGAAGTGACTTGTTGAAAAGGTGGCATCCTGTGATATGAAAGTCACTGAGCTCTTCAGTACAGGGCCATTCTATTGCCAATGTGTGTCATGGAGATTGCATGGCTGTGTGCTCAATTTTTTCAGCAATGGTTGTGGCTGAAATAGCCAAATCCACTAATTTGAAGGTGTGTCCAAATACGTTTGTATACAGTGCATTCGGAAAGTATTCACACTCCTCCAATTTTTCCACATTTTGTTACCATACAGCCTTATTCTAAAATTGATTTAATTTTTTGTTTTTCATCAATCTACACACAATACCCCATAATGACAAAACGAAGACAGGTTCTTGCAAAGGTATTAAAAAGAAAACCCTTTGGTATGAGACTCGAAATTGAGCTCAGGTGCATCCTGTTTCCACTGATCATCCTTGAGATGTTTCTACAACTTGATTGGAGTCCACCTGTGGTAAATTCAATTGATTGGACATGATTTGGAAATGCACACACCTGTCTATATAAGGTCCCACAGTTGACAGTGCATGTCAGAGCAAAAACCAAGCCATGAGGTCGAAGGAATTGTCCATAGAGCTCCGAGACAGGATTGTGTCGAGGCACATCTGGAGAAGGGTACCATAAACTTTAGGCAGTATTGAAGGTCCCCAAGAACACAGTGGCCTCAATCATTCTGAAATGGAAGAAGTTTGGAACCACCAAGACTCTTCCTAGAGCTGGCCGCCCAGCCAAACTGAGCAATAAGGGGAGAAGGGCCTTGGTCAGGGAGTTGACCAAGAACCCGATGGTCACTCTGACAGAACTCCAGGATTCCTTGGTGGAGATGGGAGAACCTTCCAGAAGGACAACCATCTCTGCAACACTCCACCAATCAGGCCAGATGGAAGACACTCCTCAGTAAAAGGCACATGACAGCCCGCTTGGAGTTTGCCAAAAGGCACCTAGAGAACTCTCAGACTATGAGAAACAAGATGCTCTGGTCTGATGAAACCAAGATTGAACTCTTTGGCCAGAATGTCAAGCGTCAGGTCTGAAGGCAACCTGGCACCATCCCTACGGTGAAGCATGGTGGTGGCAGCACCATGCAGTGAAATATATTTTTCAGTGGCAGGGACTGGGAGACTATTCAGGATCGAGGTAAAGATGAATGGAGCAAAGTACAAAGCGATCCTTGATAAAAACCTGCTCCAGAGTGCTCAGGACCTGCACTGTCGAAACTAGAAGCACAAGCATTTCGCTACACCCGCACTAGCATCTGCTAAACACGTGTATGTGACCAGTAAAATGTTATTTTATTTTATTTGACCTCAGACTGCAGGCGAAGGTTCACTTTCCAACAGGACAATGACCCTAACCACACGACCAAGACAATACAGGAGTGACTTCGGGACAAGTCTCTGAATGTCCTTGAGTGGCCCAGCCAGAGCCTGGGCTTGAACCCGATCATACATCTCTGGAGAGACCTGAAAATAGCTCAGGAGGTGTGCAAACCATCCACCACTTCCGAGTATATTACTCGCTAATGTTTAGTCTCTGGACAATAAAGTAGAAGAGCTCAGTGCGAGAATCTCCTTCCAGAGAGACATCAGGGACTATAACATACTCTGTTTCACGGAATCATGGCTCTCTCTGGATATACTGTCCCCGTCCATACAGCCAGCTGGGTTCTCAGTACATCGCGCAGACAGGAATAAAGAACTCTCTGGGAAGAAGAAAGGTGGGGGGGGGGGGGGGGGGGAGAGTATGTTTCATGATTAACTACTCATGGTGATGATTGTGATAACGAACTCAAGTTCTTTTGTTCACCCGACCTAGAATACCTCAAAATCAAATGCCGACCGTATTACCTCCCAAGAGAATTCTCTTCGATTATAGTCACAGATGTGTAATTCCCCGTCAAGCCGATACCATGACGGCCCTCAAGAAACTACACTGGACTTTTTGCAAACTGGAAACCACATATCCTGAGGCAGCATTTATTGTAGCTGGGGATATTAACAAAGCAAATTTGAGGAAAACGCTACTGAAATTCTATCAACACATTGACTGTAGTACTAGTGCAGCTAAAACACTCGACAACTGCTACTCCAACATCCGGGATACCTAGAAGGCTGACCCCCGCCCTCCCTTTGGCAAATCAGATCATGACTCCATTTTGCTCATTACTTCCTATAGGCAGAACCTCAAACAAACGCTGATTTGACCAATCAGAATCCATGCCTCAAGATTGTTTTGATCACGCGGACTGGGATATGTTCCGGGTAGCCCCTGCGAAAAACATTGACATGGTGACGGAGTTTATCAGGAAGTGTATAGCGAATGTTGTTCCCACTGTAACTATTAAAACCTACCCAAATCAGAAACATGGATAGATGGCAGCATTCGGACAAAACTGATGGCAAGGTGACTGGGAATGTGGTTGAATACAAACAGTGTAGTTATTCCCTCCGTAAGGCAATCAAACAGGCAAAACGTCAGTACAGAGATAAAATAGTCACAATTCAATTTGTGGTGGCAGGGTCTACAGACAATCACGGATTACAAAGGGAAAACCAGCCATGTCGCAGACACCAACTTCTTGATCCCGGACAAGCTAAACACCTTCTTCGCCCGCTTTGAGGATAATACATTGCCACCGACGCTGTACGCTCCCAAGGACTGTGGGCTCTCGGTCTCCGTGGCTGACGTGAGTAAGACATATAAACTTGTTAAACCTCAAAGGCATCCCTAGCCGCGTCCTCAAAGCAATGCGCAGACCAGCTGGCTGGAGTGTTTACGGACATATTACATCTCTCCCTATCCCAGTCTGCTGTCCCCACTTACTTCAAGATGTCCACCATTGTTCCTGTACACAAGATCGCAAAGGTACCTGAACTAAATGATTATCGACCTATAGCACTCACTTCTGTCATCATGAAGTGCTTTGAGAGGCTAGTTAAGGATTATATCCCCTCTACCTTACCTGACACCCTAGACCCACTTCAATTTGCATAGCACCCCAATAGACGATGCAATCACCAAAGCACTACACACTGCCCTATCCCATCTGCACAAGATGAATACCTATGCTAGAATGCTGTTTATTGACTATAGCTCAGCCTTCAACGCCATAGTACCCTCCAAGCTCGTCTCGTCCCCGTCCTGTGCAACTGGGTCCTGGACTTCCTGACGGGCCGCCCCCAGGTGGTGAAGGTAGAAAACAACATCTCCACTTCACTGATCCTCAACACAGGGGCCCCACAAGGGTGCGTGCTCAGCCCCCTCCTGTACTCCCCGTTCACCCATGACTGCGTGGCCACACATGCCTCCAACTCAATCATCAAGTTTGCAGACGACACAACAGTTGTACGCCTGATTACCAACAATGACGAGACAGCCTACAGGGAGGAGGTGAGGGCCCTGGTGGAGTGGTGCAAGGAAAATAACCTCTCCCTAAACAAAATAAAGGAGCTGATCGTGGACTTCAGGAAACAGCAGAGAGAGCACGCCCCTATACACATCGACGGGACCACAGTGGAGAAGGTGAAAAGCTTCAAGTTCCACGGAGTACACATCTCAGACGATCTGAAATGGTGCACCCACACAGACAGTGTGAGTGAAGAAGGTGCAACAGCGTCTCTTCAACCTCAGGAGGCTGAAGAAATTCGGATCGGCCCATAAGACCCTCACAAACTTTTACAGATTCACAATTGAGAGCATCCTGTCGGGCTGTATCACCGCCAGGTATGGCAACTGCACTGCCCGCAACCGCAGGGCCATCCAGAGAGCCCAACGCATAACAGGGGGCACACTTCCTGTTCTCCAGGACAATCTACAGCACCCGATGTCACAGGAAGGCCAAAAAGATCAAAGGACATCAACCACCCGAGCCACTGCCTGTTCACGCCGTTACCATCTAGAAGGCGATGTCATTACTGGTGCATCAAAGCTGGGACCCAGCGACTGAAAAACAGCTTCTATCTCAAGGCCATCACTGTTAAATAGCCATCACTAGCCTACTACCTCCCTGCACCTTAGAGCCTGCTGCCCTATATACAGTTGAAGTCGGAAGTTTACATACACGTATGGCTCTTCTTTTCAACCACTCCACAAATTTCTTGTTAACAAACTATAGTTTTGGCAAGTCGGTTAGAACATCTAGTTTGTGCATGACACAAGTAATTTTTCCAACAAATGTTTAGAGGCAGATTATTTCACTTTTAATTCACTGTATCACAATTCCAGTGGGTCAGAAGTTTACATGCACTAAGTTGACTGTGCCTTTAAAGAGCTTGGAAAATTCCAGAAAATGATGTCATGGCTTTAGAAGCTTCTGATAGGCTAATTGACATAATTTGAGTCAATTGGAGATGTACTTGTGGATGTATTTGAAGGCCAACCTTCAAACTCAGTGCCTCTTTCCTTAGCATCATGGGAAAATCAAAAGAAATCAGCCAAGACCTCAGAAAAAAATTGTAGACCTCCACAAGTCTGGTTCATCCTTGGGAGCAATTTCCAAACCCCTGAAGGTACCACATTCACCTGTACAAACAATAGTACACAAGTATAAACACCATGGGACCATGCAGCCATCATACCGCTCAGGAGCGAGACGCGCTCTGTCTCTTAGAGATGAACGTACTTTGGTGCAAAAAGTGCAAATCAATCCAAGAACAACAGCAAAGGACCTTGTGAAGATGCTGGAGGAAACAGGTACAAAAATATCTATATCCACAGTAAAACGAGGCCTATATCAACATAACCTGAAAGGCCGCTCAGCAATCTCCAAAACCGACAAAGATCGTACTTTTTGGAGTATTGTACTTTTTGGAGTATTGTCCTCTGGTCTGACGAAACAAAAATAGAACTGTTTGGCCATAATGACCATCGTTATGTTTGGAGGATAAACGGGGAAGCTTGCAAGCCGAAGAACACCATCCCAACCGTGAAGCACGGGGGTGGCAGCATCATGTTGTGGGGGTGCTTTACTGCAGAAGGGACTGGTGCACTTCACAAATTAGATGGCATCATGAATGAGGAAAAGTATGTGGATATATTGAATCAACATCTCAAGACATCAACCAGGAAGTTAAAGCTTGGTCGCAATGGGTCTTCCAAATGGACAATGACCCCAAGCATACTTCCAAAAGTTGTGGCAAAATGGCTTAAGGACAACAAAGTCAAGGTATTGGAGTGCCATCACAAAGCCCTGACCTCAATCCTATAGAACATTTGTGGGCAGATCTGAAAAAGCGTGTGCGAGCAAGGAGGCCTACTAACCTGCCTCCGTTACACCAGCTCTGTCAGGAGGAATGGGACAAAATTCACCCAACTTATTGTGGGAAGCGTGTGAAAGGCTAGTTTGACACAAGTTAAACAATTTAAAGGCAATGCTACCAAATACTAATTGAGTGTATGAAAACTTCTGACCCACTGGGAATGTGATGAAAGAAATAGAAGCTGAAATAACTAATTCTCTCTGTCATGCCCTGACCTTAGAGATCCTTTATTCTCTATTTTGGGTTAGGTCGGGATGTGACTAGGGTGGGCATTCTAGTTTCTTTATTTCTAGGTTGGCCTGGTATGGTTCCCAATCAGAGACAGCTGTCTATCTTTGTCTCTGATTGGGGATCATACTTAGGCAGCTTTTTCCCACCTGTTGGTTGTGGGATCTTGTTTTTGTATTGTTGCCTTTGAGCACGACAAAGCTGCACGTTAATTTCTTTGCTCTTTATTGTTTTTGTGCCGGTTCTCATAATAAAAGATGATGAACCCAAACCACGTTGCATTTTGGTCCGATTCTTACAACAACGATCGTGACACTCTCTACTATTATTCTTAAAATTAAGTGGTGATCCTAACTGACCTAAGACACGGAATTTTTACTAGGATTAAATGTCAGGAATTGTGAAAAACAGAGTTTAAATGTATTTGGCTAAGGTGTATGTAAACTTCCGACTTCAACTGTACATAGACATGGAATCACTGGTCACTTTAATAATGTTCACATACTGCTTTACTCATTTCATATAGATATACTGTATTCTATTCTACTATATTTTAGTCAATGCCACTCTGACATTGCTCGTCCTAATATGTATTTATTTCTTAACTCCATTCTTTTACTTTATATTTGTGTGTATTGTTATGAATTGTTAGATATTACTGCACTGTTGGGGCTAGGAACACAAGCATTTCAGTACACACGCAATTACATCTGCTAAATATGTGTATGTCAAATTTGATTCGAAATTGGATTTGATAGCAGTGCAGCAATGCTCCCCATCCAACCTGACAGAGCATGAGAGGATCTAAAGAGAATAATTGGAGAAACTCCGCAAATAAAGGTGTGCCAAGCTTGTAGCGTCAAACCCAAGAACACTCGAGGCTGTAATCGCTGCTAAAGGTGCATCAACAAAGTACCGAGTGAAGGGTCTGAATAATTATGTAAATGTGATATTTCATTTTTTTTTTCTAAAAACCTGTTTTTGCTTTGTCATTATGGGGTATTGTGCGTAGATTGATGAGGGGGGAAAACTATTTAATCCGTTTTAGAATATGGCTGTAACGTAACAAAATGTTTAAAAAGTCAAGGGGTCTGAATACTTTACGAATGCACTGTTACCTATCCCCTCACTTACTACTACTACTTACACTGACACCCTGTCACGACTTCCGCCGAAGTTGGTACCTCTCCTTGTTCGTTCGGCGGTCCATGTCACCGGCTTTCTAGCCGCCACCGATCTACGTTTCTTTTTCCATTTGTTTTGTCTTGATTGTACACACCTGGTTTCCATTACGTTATAATTTATTCCCTATTTAACCCTCTGGTTCCCGCATGGTTTTGTGCGTGTTTGTTCATTGTTTAGCGGTCCCTCTTTTGTGTCGAGCTGGTATATTTTTCCCTGTATGGAATTAGTTTCTGATTTATTCGAGTAAAGTACGTTTTTACTCAGTTCTGTGTCCTGCGCCTGACTCCGTCCTACCCGCTGCACACTGACACTTGACATACCCTAACACACACACACACACACACTACATACGCCCACACACACATACAACTTTCCCACTCACCACATACACTGCTGCTACTGTTCAGTCTATTATCTATCCTGTTGCCTGGTCACTTTACCCCTACCTACTGTATATGTACATAGCTACCTGAATTTTCTTGTACCTATGCACATTGACTCAGTACTGGTACTCCCTGTATTTAGCCATGCTATTATTATTGTTTTTCATTATTCACTGTGTATTTATTCCTTGTGTCACTATTTCTATTTGATATGTTTTATCTTAACTCTGCATTGTTGGAAAAAACGTAAGCATTTCACTGTTTGTCTACACCTGTTGTTTACGAAGCATGTGACAAATACAATTTGATTTGATTTGAGAGGATGACAGACACTAGAGAGAGCACCGCCAACACTGAGTTCTTGACATCCAACACTTAACGAGCAGAACACCGTACTGCAGAGCACTGTAGAACTACTCATTTTGTGGTGTCCATCAGTAAGGGATTTGGGCACACACATTCCTCAGCTCTTGGCCAGACTTAGAGGTGATCATTGGATGCGACCAAGCTGTCACTACCATTCCTAAACTTGATACGTCCCCATATTCAAAACAGGAAGCAGGTGTGAATGGGTTTACATTGCAGCGACAGGTTCACAGTCACAGACCTAATGGAACACATATCCCAGGCAGTTCTGTACCCTTTGTGAGACTGGGCGCGGGCCCCATAAATCCCAGCAATTAAAGGCCATGACTACATCCTAAATGGCACCCTATTCACTACATGGCTCACTAATTTTAACCAGGGTAGTGCTACTTTTGACCAAATCAAATATTATTGGTCACATACACATGGTTAGCAGATGTTAATGCGAGTGTAGCGAAATGCTTGTGCTTCTAGTTCCGACAGTGCAATAATATCTAACAAGTAATCTAACATTTCCTCAACAACTACCGAATACACACAAATCTACAGGGATGGAATAAGAATATGTACATATAAATATATGGATGAGCAATGAGCTCATGGGCCCTGGTCAAAAGTAGTGCACTATGTGGGGAATAGGGTGCCATTTGGGACACATCCCGTCACTCTGCTGCCTGTGCTACTGTCGCAGGGGGGACCGGTGCCTTTGATCCTGGACCAGGAGGAGAATACTGATGAGGCTGGGGAGGACCAGGGGAGTCCGGGCAGTTTGGAGGGGTAGGGACAGCAGTGACAGGCGTGACAGGGAAGAGGGATAGGGTGGGACCAGGGGAGCTACGGTTTTGGGGGACTGGGCTGGAGGGGTTGCAGCCTCTTATGAACCATCCTGATCTCGCAAGCTTAAAGGCCTAGTGCCTTCAAAAACATGATTTCCTGTATTTTATATATACAGTATTTCCACACTATGAGGTTGCAATAATACTCTGAAATTGTGAAAATTATGATAATGCCCTTTTAGTGTAAAAGACTGCCTAAAATTTCAGCCTGTTTGCTGGGATGGTGTTTTAGCCTGCCTGGTGAATTCCAAATCTCTCTGCCTGGTGACATCCAAATCGTTCTGCCAATGACATCCAAATCTCTCTGCTAGTTTTCAGTGTTTCCCTCCCCACTCAGACCACTCCTAGACCGTCCTAGCAAAACTCTTGCTTGAGAAATTGCTCTTTGCTTAGAAGCTGTTTTTGTTTCTTTTTGACAATACAGTAAGGTAATTAATTGTTACCCCGAAATGATTTGGTATCGAGATTAAAAACGGCAGCATTGGACAAGGCTAGATGGCTGGGGGCATGAGGGACTGATGAAACTGGGGAGTCACAGCCGGGTCCAGGGGGGGGGACTGAGGGGTAACAGTGAGGGGTTGGAGAGTCACAGAGGCGCTTAGGGACAGGGGTGACAGTGAGGATAGCTGGTGGGTGGGAACAGGGGAGCTATGGTATGGGGGGCACACGACTAGGGGACAGGGGGGTTACTATTACAGAGTGACGATGGGGTTTGAATCTTTCAGTCTCCTCTCACAACCAGCATCAACCCGGTTGTTGTCACAGTAACCTGATTTGTGTTTGCTATAGTGTAGGACTCACTTTATCACCTTTCTATGTGCCATAATGGTACTGTACTCTTCTCGTACTGTGTACAGGGTCAGCACTACCTACCTATGCCTTCAAGGCTTTAGTAGACATTTCTTCACAGTTTCGGTGCTGTGTCATCACCCATAAGGGGACTTTCCACCAAGAACGTCTAATAGGCCTATAAATAATCCTTTGTGAAACCAAATGTATTTCACTTTCAATTGAGGTAACAATGACTGTACATGTATGTTTATCGAAGGAAACATTGAAAATGACATTAGCCTGCGTCAGCACCAATGCCACCACTACCTCATGGACTTGTGAAATCTCCAGTACATGATCTGTCTCAATCTACTGGCCTGTATTGTGCATTACAGTCAGTGGGTACTGGGCAGGAGTGTTCCCACAGACATTCCCAGTTGCTGAAAAACATAGAAATCCTAACTATACAATGCTGACCTCTGCTGGCAATGATTTAGAATTTGTTGAGCACAAAGTGGTAGATGACTCTAGTGTCCAAAAGCCTGTTTTAGCATGGGCAGCTCCAGGGCCCGCGAATCAGTTGGACAGGCATTTGATTTCCATAGGGGGGCACGATTTTTCATGGGATGGCAGGTAGCCTAGTGGTTAAGAGTGTCGCGCCAGTAACTGAAAGGTTGCTGGTTCAAACCCCTGAGCCGACTAGATGAAAAATATTTTGATGTGCCCTTGAGCAAGGCATTCAAGCCAAGTTGTTTTGGATGAGAGTGTCTGTTAAATGACCAAAATGTAGGCAGAACGCATGAGTTTAAGTTTATCCTACCGATCTGCACGCCAGTTATGATTTTTGTGGAACAGTTTCATTTCAATAATGACAGCCTATCAATCAATCAATCAAATGTATTTATAAAACCCTTGTTACATCAGCAGATGTCACAAAGTGCTATCCTGAAGCCAAGCCTAAAACCCTGAACAGCAAGCAATGCAGATGTAGAAGCACGGTGGCTCGGAAAAACTCCCTAGATAATTTGTTTGTTAGACATGGTGGGATCTTTATGTGTTGGTGAAATTAATTATGCAGGAAATGGCGGCAACGCCTTTATACGCAAATATTGATACAATAACCATCATTTTGAAGTAAATTTGGAGTCAGGCAAAGATATGTGTGGTCCTCCCGTTACGACTTGGGAAACCATGTAGATTATTAGGCTACAGACTAAATAAATTATGATAAACCTCACAGGGTGGTGTAAGTGCACAGTGATGAGTTTGATGCTGCTTTCCAATAAATATCGAGGGTCTTTTTCTGGTGACGTGTTGATCTATGCTTGACTGCCGTTTGACAAAAAAAATATTCTCACTCTTATCCATAATAATCTCAAGACCAGGGTAAGGCACATTTGCCGTTTAACGCAACAGTTTTTGTGACAAAACTATGGTAGAGTTGGAAATGCGATGGAAACACAATGAACTTTTGATTTTTATTTGGTACATGAAAACCTAAGCAAAAATGTAAATTGTACAGTATTTGCACTATGTCATCACGCACTGATTTTTACCCACACGTCCATTTGGTGGAAACCAGGGGCACAACTTTCACTGGGGACGAGGGGACATGCCACCCCCCCCCAGATTCTGAAATTGCATTTTTGTCCCCCCGTTTTATCATTGCAATGTGATACAAAACAAGGCACAGGTGTGCGTTAGGAACCTTGCGGACGCCTCCGAGTGGTCGGATAGGCTGTTTGGAGTGTTTATCTCACTGGATAAACAAAACAAAAAATCTAATAATAATAATTATGTCCCCCCCACTTCTAAAACCAAAGTTGCACCTCTGGTGGAAACATACCACTTGATGGGAAAATTGACATAATTTTGCTATTTCTTCAACCATCTTACATATAAAATCTTATTTGTTCATCGAAAATTGTGAATAACTCACCACAGGTTAATGAGAAGGGTGTGCTTGAAAGGATGCACATAACTCTGCAATGTTGGGTTGTATTGGAGAGAGTCTCAGTCTTAAAGCATTTTCCACACACAGTCTCTGCCTGTATTTAGTATTCATGCTACTGAGGGCCGAGAATCCACTCTCACATAGGTACGTGGTTGCAAAGGGCGTCAGTGTCTTAACATCGCAATTTGCCAAGGCAGGATACCGTGGCTTCTGAATAAATAACATTTTCACAGAACCACTTGTTGCAATTTCGATGAGGCTCTCTTGTTCAGATATCGGTAAGTGGACTGGAGGCAGGGCATGAAAGGGATAACAAATCCAGTTGTTTGTGTCATCCGGTTTGAGAAAGTACCTGCGTAATTGCACACCTAACTCACTCAGGTGCTTCGCTATATCACATTTGACATTGTCCGTAAGCTTGAGTTCATGACATGATATGACATGCCATACTATTTTTGTCCAGACAGCATCAGATACATGGTCTAAACATACTGAGACAGAGGGGCGCTGTTTCACTCGCTCAGATGCTTTATCTGAGATTGATGTGCCTTTCTGTGAGCGCTTGTCTCAGTCAAATAAACAATCAATATTTCAATATTTTATTTGGACGGGCAAGGAGGTAGAGTAGGGCGGGCCAGGCCCCATAACGCTGGCCCTGGGCAGCGCCATTGAGGACCTTCCCCATTTTGAAGTAGTCAACTGGGTGGGACTTCCTCTGGGTTAAGGAAGGATCACATAATTCCATCCAGGTCAACAGGAGAGATTACCAGCCAACATAGCCGAGGGAAGTAGGGTTGCTGTGGGTGCTGCAACATCCCATGAGAAATCATAATTTTAAAAAAGTTACAAAAAAAGTCCTTTACTGGTCCTTTACTAGTCCTGTATTAAAGGGCCGATATAGCCATCTGTAACGTCAGCAAAAAAAAATCTAATAACAAAAATCGCAGCACCCCCACCCCCAAACATCTTCCTGTGGCTATGTCAGCCAATGAATTTTACCTCTGAGCAACCGTTCCATAACTGCAGGTGGCAGTAAATCGACAACCTTGGATTTATACCTGTTCAAACAACATGCTCCAAGTGGCAGTATGTACCCTTTCAGTTTGTTTGCCAACTTATAGATATAGTAGAAGAACATTTATTGAAAATGGAGGTGGGCTCCATGGCGCTGCCGTGCTCTCACGGGGCGCCATAGTTGGACAGATACAAAGATGCGATGTCTATCTAAGTCTATGGTTGAGCCCCCAATTTGATCTACAGTAGTAGTAGGTAGACATGTTCTTGTTCATGTTCATGAACTGTTCGATCAAAATAAACCTACACATAAAACATGCTTCCCGTTTTTCTTTTTGGCAGGTAGGCTAGTCTACAGTAGGTAACCTACACAAATTGTTACATTTTATACTGTAATGTCTGATGCAAAGTGCACCTGCACAGTTGTTACACGCTACCTATGCACAATGTAAACAGTTGCAACGATAATGACCTGTGCATAACTGTACCTGGTGCTCATGTCATTACAAATACGTAAATAGTTGCAGCTCTGTATGCTTGTGCTTGTGTGTGTGTGTCCACGCGCGTGCAGAAGTGTATTGCGAGAACATGTCCTATTGCGGCACTCCGCGAACCACACACGCACCTCTGATTGGCTCATCCCTCCACTTCTTTCCAATCAGAGAGCTCCGCTCGCTCCAACCGCCACATCATTGACGGACCGACGTGGCCGGAAAACCCGCAGCCTGATGTCAATGGCATTGCATTGGCTGTCCCTTGTCCATAGGGAGCCGTTGCTGACCGATAACCAGGTGTTGTCAGTTTTGCGCTCGTCAGAAGCAGCTGTTTCGATTTGAACTCTGAAGACAAGACAGACTGGGGATAAACCACTAACCGACTGCTCAGAAGCTCGGAGTTGGACGACGGCCACTTATTTAAACATCTCGAAGATTAGAACTAGAGAGCGCTCAACTCGAGGGGTTCCAGAGTAACATAAATATGGATGTGTTTGGGGTTCTGAATTTGGACGAAGTGTCCCATGGACTGGCTGGTCTCTCCATGTTTCCATACTTTGACACGGCGCATTACATTGTCTCAGTGATGGCACTGCGAGAACAGCCAGGTAAGCAAAGACCGTTCAACAGCCGGTTGACATTGACCGGTCTAGTTCACTATAGTAGCCTAGTTAGAACTGTTAAAACGCTGAATCTATCTACTAGCCTATTGAATGTTTTGCTTCGTTACTTTCCATATTTGAATGACAGCAAGGCAAGGCTTGAATACTACACTTTTTTTTTTGCTCCCTGATGACAGAATTCAGCCTCGAGTTGTCTCCACACCAGACGTGTCAGTACGCGTTCGATTAAGCGCGTGAGAACGTGGAACTTGAGAGAACATTCCACACAATTCAACGTTTTTGGCCACGTTGAATGTTGACATAGTCTACCGTCATGTTTTCATTTTCGAAATGCCCACAGCTGGATGGCATAATAATCTTAGGGAATGGATTAATGCTGCGGGATTAATTTGAGAATTGACATCCCTCATATTACAAAGTGACAGCGTTATACATGATTCCTAGTTAACTCTGTGTATGTTCTATCTATTTGCCCAGTTGACATTAACACGGTTAAGTCACGCCACTTTTGCAGCCTTGAAGTTTTTAGACATGCCTCTGGGAGTTCATATAGTGGACAGTGATCATGCGCGCACACACACACAAACACAATCCCTCTCGCACAAACATAGTGAGATAATGTATTGTGCTGTATCAGGGCGTGTGGACTAATTACTTAAGATTAAAACTGTAGCCTGAACTGTATGTAACTGGAGATTTGCAGATATATATATAATATTTTTTGATACTCTGTGCTTGAGAAGGGAGGCGAACTACTGTAGCCTATTCTTCGTGAATCACGATAGTGTTTATGATAAGCTTCAAGGTCAATGAAAGTAAATGAGTCAATGGCATGGCTGTATTGACGTCATGGAGATGTTATCTTAACATTTACAACAAACACATTATCACTGTCCATTGTGATATAGGTAGCAGCTACAGTACAGGCCAACTGTACATCGGGTTGCCAAGTCTGTTATATTTATATGTCACTCTTATAGTGTCTCAGAGACAGGTGGAGTTTTACAATTTCAATGTTGACCTTTTCCCCAAACAAACCAGACCGGAGTTCAAAATAAAATACAAATATTCAAGCATTTACTCTAGTCTGTCTGGAGTGCCAGATGAATGGTTGCATTTTTGTGACTATTCTACTGGTTCCATTGCGGCAGGCAAGCTCAATCAAGCCCAGATAAAGAATTTGAAATGGTATCAAATAGTACTTGTACCCAGGTCTGAAACAAACAGCAGGGTTAGAGCTAGTGTGGCTTCCCTGACTTTTCCCTCTGGCCTGTCAATACCTCAGCCGCTGCTGATCCTATAGGTTGTGATCTGCATCCCAAATGGCACCATATTCCCTATACAGTAGTGCACTACTCTTGACCAGGGCCCATAGGGCTCTGGTCAAATGTAGTGCACAAAATTTGGAATAGGGTGTCAATTGGGGTACAGTCTATATGTCCCACAGGCTTCCTGGGTGTGAGTGACTGAGTAATGGAGGGGGTTGCCCTCGTGCAGTTTGCCTCTGCTATCAACCTCCCAAAATATCACACGGTCACCCAACATGCACCAGTGGTCCTCATATAACCCCTCCCCTGGGTGTGTGGAGGATGTGTGTGACACGATATGGTCATAGCCTTGCCTGTATTAGGATGGCTTCTACAACACAGAAAGCCATATTAGTGGAATCTACAGCCATATCAGGGATCAATTCTAGAACTCAGGCCACAGAGAACAATGGAGCTTATCAGATTCTAAGTTCCAAATCATATTTTCTCCCAGAAAGGAATGGAATGTTCCAAAAGAGCTTGTTCTTTTCCACTCTGTCTTCCATCCTGTTCTGGCTGTCCTTCATTTGTAGACAGCACTGGATCTTGTCATGATTCCCACAAAGCACTCAGACTTGACATTTTTAATGGAAATAACTGGCACATTGTACATTTAGAGCCACTTGAAAAGCACCACTGATATGTAGATACTTTTTTATAATAAACACAAAGTATTTTTCATGAGCACTTGTCTTTTATACAGCAGAGTTATTTCAAGCCGTGTCCAAACTTCACTGAGTGAGTTGTACAGGAGGTGGGAGGTCTGTCTGCCATCTAAAATGGAAAAACCGCAGCATTAGTTTATTCTGTGAACAGACTGTAATCTAAAAAGAAGTGCCCCGTTCTCAACTACTCAGCGGAGACCTAGCCCAGAGAGACCTACACAGAAAGATAAACAGAGTGAATGAGAGAGAGACAACCCCCAGTCTCTCCCAGACTCTGAGGATTCTGTGACGTAAAACTAGTCTCTCAGAGCGACATCATTGTTTTCTAAACAGGGTTCTAGTAACAAACTGCAGCTCTAGAAACCCAGTAAATGAACCCGGTAGACTGGAACTGCAGAGAGACAGGGATTACACCACATTCTGTTCCTTCCTGTTTGGCGAGAGAGAGCATGTGAAATATCACAGACTGGGGCCAACTCTACTCACCACAACACACTACATAGCAGAGCGACACCAGGATGTTGTATTTACTTTACTCATAACTACCCAAAGAGGTCAGCCTGCAGCCTGACAGCGAGATCAGATTTGACTTGTAAATGCCCTCTGAATGCAAAATGTGCTAGGAACCAAGGTCTCTCGAGGCATGGCGGTCAGGGTGAAAGTGCACAGTGTCTCCTGCACAACCTAAAAAGCTAAACCTCTGCAGGGTTACTCTTTCTGCTGGTGTCATGACTGAGTTTGCGACGAGAGATTGGATTCCAGCCAGCGTTCCTTTTTTTTGGGGGGTGTAATTTGTCACACTGTACCTGTCCAAATGCAAAAGTAAAGAGGTCCCAGAAATGTCACAATGGAAACATTGTAAACACTTCCTGTCTTTTATTGGGACTATATTCAGCAGGAAAATACTGTGATTCACGAAAGGAGAAGCACTGCACCGCACATGACGTAATTCACATGTTTTAGGCTTTCTCTGGGGACTCTTGAAGCAGAAACTCAACAACCCACTCAATGAATATCCCTAGCTAGCAGCATGACCAGTTCACCCATTCTCAAGGGATTCTCAGTGTGCAAGGGGGTAGACGACTCAACCGAGCTTCAATAACTACAGATATGCAGCGGAAAAGTATTAGTTGACTAAACCTCTCACCTCTCTTGTTTACTTCTGCTAAATGGTGGGCAACAGCCTTCCTTAATTCCTGTTGCTTGGCTGGCTCTGCTGCTTTTTATAGCCCTCGAGGCATGACCTGCTTTTCAACTACAGGACGCTCGCCACCGCTAATTTCACACCCTGCTGCTGTCACGCGGCAAAAACGCACTGCTGCAGGCCTTTGTGACAAAATAACCAACTCTGTTTCTCTGCTGTCTGCCCAGTGCTCACGAGCGAAAGAAATCCTCTCTCTAAACACTGCTACGTGTTACCAACACTATGCCTATACTCGAGGGACATGACAACGACAGTAGATGTTGTGTACACATTTGCATGCATGTCATTGAACTAACTGTCTGTACTTTTGTCGTTGAACTCTTTGTATAGGTGTATTCATGACTGTTGTGCCTTTGGTTATGTTACAGGTTACAGTACGTTTCCCAGTAGACAGGTATGTTACTACTTCAAGTACAACTTATTACTACATGTCATTACTGTAGCAATCCACCTGCTCTAGAAATCCATCCAGAGTCATCACGGTATGTGTAGACTGTATACAGTATATGGCTCTGAGTAAACTCATCTTTAGACATCCACTGTTGACAAATCTTCTATCCAGAAGGCGTTGTCCCAGATCTGGTGCACGCATGGCCGCCGCACTTTTGTTTATTTATTACTTTAATTTAACCTAGCCTAGTCCCAGATCTGTTTGTGTGGACTTGCAAACTGTTTGGTGTGACAACTCTCATAGGAGTTGGTAAGAGAGCATAAACAGATCTGGGATCAGGCTATATTTAAACAGGTAGGTTACATATTTGACCATAACAACCTGTGAAGCGTTGTTGTGTCAGTGATTATGGAGGAGCCATGGTTACACCGCTCCTCCTGCTATCAGTGGTTTAACTGTTTACAAAGCTTGTTTAAAAGGTTATTACGACTGTTATAACCTTCCGTCAGTTGGCTACGACCTGCTTTCAACTGATGGTTTGCATGATGGCAGTTCTTTTGATTAGGGATGTTGTTGATGTGCAAATATGCCGATGTGCCGTAACCACGACTTCGGTTGCAACATCAACTACCTTGCTCCAACGGCAAACGCCGCCGACCACACAGGCTTTCAGTTCTGATGCATGTGTGTGTTCAGATGGGTACTGTTGCGCAAAGCCGAGTGTCCCATCTGTAGTGAACTGTGATGCACAAAAATACATTTTCATCAGCTATTGAATGGTTGTGCAAATGGTTGTTTGGTGACGCCTGAGATTTGGTGTTGTGAGGAACCGTTGGTGTATGTTTTGTGTGTTTGTTTGTTTGGGCGTATTTGCTGTTGCTTTGTGTGTGTTTCTTTGTGTGCGTATGCGTGTGCCAACTGTGTACTGTAGCTCACCCTCTCTTGGAACCAGGTAATCACTAATCCGTATTGCTTGATCTATATCATGTGATGTTATGTAAACAGTATGCCAGTTGCCCAGCTTTTTAAAAATTTGTTTTTTTAATAGTTACACTGCAGATACGGTTGTAGTTCCTCCTGTAAAACTTCTCTTCACCTCTCTCCCCTAACCACTGTTGGGGGTGTGGTTGTTTGTTGGAGTTTGGTCAAGGAGCATTGTTGCTACCAACTCCAGACCACACATTGCCACAAAGCTCCATGGATTTGATCTCTCTCTCTCTCGCCACCGTTTCCAATTTATCCTGTCAATAAAACCCTCAAAATACAGGGAAAATCAACAATTTATTTTAGAAAACACAACAGGATAAACACTTGTTTTTAATTATTGGGACAATGGGAAGAGCATATGTAGTTACCGTAGGTCTACTCTGCAGTCTTTGTAAAGGAAGCCTTAGTTGTGTTCAAGAGAGAGAACTCTAAATAACATGGCTTCCTAGTTGTGTTTGTGCTCAGGGCAGGAGGCTTCCTTGCCTGCCTCTCCAGGAGTCTTCAATCTCTTTAATCCCTCAGGTTAACCAGGCTGGGCATTACAGGATTTAGTTAGCGTGGGGCTAACCTTGAGACCAGGAAGTAGACTACTTGGGAACTGGCAAATTTTAAGACGAGGAAGGGCCAGAGCCAAGGTGCTAAATATGGCTCTGAGAAGGGCCTCAGCTGTGTACGTCCTATGCTCACATACTGGACTGGTAGGAACTTGATCCTGTGCATCAGCAGACTCCATCACCATCAATCATTTTCCGGACCACCTCCCTCCACTCAAGCCATGAACTTTTTGACCCTCCATCTTTGGTGACCCAAGGGATTGCAGCTTGATCTTGTACTTGACTAGTACATTTTCACCATGTGAACATGCTATATTTAGCCATATTTTTAATTGACCATGACATTTATTTGTCAGAGGTGGGGTTTATTCGCTTGTTTGCCACACTGTTTGTGTTGTACTGACCTTTTGGCTGACCTGAGTGACCCAACTACCTGTCAGTCCCTAATACATAGTGGAAGTCTTTCTTAATACTTGATCCTAGTTGATCTAGAATTCCTTCCTTAAGAGGCCGTGTCCATAGTCTGACTGAGAGTGAAGGAACACAATGCTGAATGGCTTGGGATATGGGGAGACAATACACTTACCTTAATTGAGCAGACACCAGCCCTAATCAACTTTTGAGCTCTTAACTCTGCCCTTTACTCTGAAGTCCTAGAAAACGGATTCTCATATCTGTATCAAAACGTGTGTAGGCGAGATGAGCACATATCCTAGTCCTGTGGCTGACCTGGGTTCCCAGTTCTATATCTACTGTAGTTAATATTTAAACTGCCCTGGACACATTGTGTCATGTGCTATATTGTACTTTATTTTACTTAGTTTGAGATCAACTAACTGCTGGTGGCTGGGTTTCAGGAGCCCTGGAGGTGGCACGGAGGAGCCCGTTTGCCTGCTGGTTCAGTTCCATGCTCTACTGCTTCGGAGGGGGCATTCTCTCCGGTTTCATGATGGCTGAGGCCCCCATAGCCTTCCTGTCCAACAGCACCAGCGTTCTCATGGCCTCTGTCATATGGTGAGTCCTCTATTAGCTTTAAGAGATTGGAGAGGGCGGTAGGGGAGAGGGGACAGAGATAGAGGGAGACCCCTATAGCCCCTCTGTCGAACAGCGCCAATGTCCTAATGGCTTCTGTCATCTGGTGAGGGAGCAGGAGGGAGTGTGGGATGGGGAGAGAGAGGAATCACAGGAAAACATAGCCCAACATGCAGTGTCTCTGGGGAAGACATTGGAATACACACTAGAATACTGTGTAGATTGCATTCAGTGGACCCTGAAAACCAATGGACCATAGATTCTCTGTGAGGCTCTCCCAGTCTGGATACACAACACAGCAGGGGAAAGGGCTGAATAAAATAGTACCTATTAAACTCCCAGATAAAAAAATAATAATAATAAAAAAAAAAACATCCACCATGCTTCCTTTTCAATAGCAAAGGGTTTTAGTGCCCTCTGCTGGGGGGAATCCAACATGCATACTGTATGCAACATTTGCTTACTGACTGTCGAACTGTGCTGTACATTATTTTTAAACATGGACATTTAAGAACCTGTCTTTGTCAAATCAAGCTTTATTTATACAGCACATTTCAGCGCAATTTGCTTTACAGAAAAAAAACAAATAAAAACAAAAAAAGCTGAAATATTTACTACACAACAAACACAAGATTTAAAAAAAACAAAATAGTGACACAAACTGAACAACTAAAAAGCACTCTTAGGAAAATAAAAGCAAAAAATCTATATTTTAAGATCTCTTTTAAATATGTCCACAGTTTCGGCCCCCCTCTGGTTCTGGCAGGCTATTCCAGAGGCTGGGGAATAACAACTGAAGGCTGCCTCTTGGTCCTATGCTTTGAGATAGACCCTATTTCCACCTGACTGACGTGCCCAAAGTAAACTGCCTGTTGCTCAGGCCCTGAAGCCAGAATATGCATATAATTGGTACCATTGGAAAGAAAACACTTTGAAGTTTGTAGTAATGTTAAAATAATGTAGGAGACTATAACACAATATATATGGTAGGAGAAAAACAAATCAGATTAATTTGGGAGCCAATGCTCTTCCAATAGAACGTATAGGGAAAAAATAAAATCTAGCTCCCAGTATGCAATTCCAATGGCTTCCCCTTGATGTCAGTAGTCTTTGTTCAAGGTTTCAGGCTTGTTTCTTCCCAAACGAGGAAGAATTATGCGTTTTAGTACAGGGAGTCTTGGAAATCAGTCTGCGTGGGACGAAGAGGACGCGCACCTGCTAATATCGTTTTCCTATTGAACATATTTCTTTCCGTATTACATTTTAGGGTATCTGAGGATTAAATAGAAATGTATTTTGACTCTATCAAAGTTTAGCGGTAGCTTTTTGGATTCCTTTCTCTGCATGTTGAAGGACTGGATTACTCAAATTGATGGCGCCAACTAAACTGACTTTTTGGGATATAAAGAAGGATTTTATCTAACAAAACGACACTACATGTTGTAGCTGGGACCCTTTAGATGACAAATCGGAGGAGGATTTTCAAAAAGTATGTGAATATTTCATCGCTATTTGTGAATTTATGAAACCTTTGCTGGTGGAAAAATATTTGATGTGGGGCGCCATCCTCAAACACTCGCATGGCATGTTTTTGTTGTAAATCGGACAGTGCAGTTAGATTAACAATAATTTAAGATTTTAACCGATATAAGACACTTGTATGCTCCTAAATGTTTAATATCCATAATTTGTATGATTATTTAGCGGGACGCCTAGCCTTAAGAAGTTTTTAAAAGCCAGAGGACTTGAGGGACCTACTGAGTACATAACTTAAAAGTATGTCTGACATGTATTGGGGTGCACAATTGTGGATGGATTTAGAAACCAATAGAAGAATGTTCATATTCATTCTAAAATTCACATGCAGCCAGTGCAGAGACCTTGTGTAATGTGTGCTCTCCGTCTGGTCTTGGTCAGTACCCGTGTTGCAGCATTCTGTATGTTTAGCAGTTGACCAATGGCTTTCTTGGGAAGACCAGACAGAAGAGCATTACAGTAGTCAAGCCTGCTTCTAATAATAGCGTGGATGAGTCTCTCTGTATCAGCCTGAGAGAAAGTCACACCTTGGCAATGTTCCTCCGGTGGGGAAAAAAGCTTTTTTGTTCACCTTCCCAATGTTTGATTTGAAATTTAATTCATAATCTAAATCCTAGTTTTTTTACCTGGTGTTTTTATCTTTATTACCTGTAAATTAAAATATGCGGCCAGATTCCCTCTGTGCTTTGGCTCCAACAATAACCTTTACTTAATACCCATCCCGGATCCGGGAGCATCCTCATCAAAAAAGCTGACTAGCATAGCCTAGCCTAACGGGACAGAGATATCCTATAATATAATTTTCATGAAATCACAATTCCAATACAGCAAATGAAAGATAAACATCTTGTGAATCCAGCCATCATTTCCGATTTTTAAAACGTTATGCAGCGAAAACACTATGTATTTCTATTAGCTAACCACAATAGCCAAAGACTCAACCGCATATTTTCACCATGTTTCTACCGCATAGGTAGCTTTCACAGAACCGACCAAATAGAGAATTAGTCACTAGCCAAGAAACAACTTAATCAGATGACAGTCTTATAACATGTTATACAATACATTTATGTTTTGTTCAAAACATTTGCATATTTGAGGTATAAATCATAGTTTTACAATGCAGCTACCATCACAAATAGCACCGAAGCAGCCAGAATAATTAGAGAGCAACGTGAAATACATAAATACTCATGAAACATTTATGAAAAATACATGGTGTACAGCAAATGAAAGCTAAACATCTTGTGAATCCAGACAATATTTCAGATTTTTTAAGTGTTTTACAGCGAAAACACAATATATATTTCTATTAGCTCACTACAGTAGCCAAACACACAACGCAATTTACTCCCCGCCAAAATAGCTTGCACAAAACCGTCAGAATAGAGATAGAATTAATCACTAACCTTGAACAACTTCATCAGATGACAGTCTTATAACATCAGGTTATACAATACACTTATGTTTTGTTCGAAAATGTGCATATTTAGAGCTACAAATCCTGATTATACATTGTGAATAGGTAGCATCGATTCACCAGAATCTCCAGAGATATTTTGGACACTCACCTAATCTGACCAACGAACTCATCATAAACTTTACATAAAAATACTTGTTGTATGGCAAATGAAAGATACACTGGTTCTTAATGCAACCGCCGTGTTAGATTTTTAGAAATAACTTTACCATAACAAACAGCTTGCGTTATTGCGAGACAGCGCTCGCCAAAACGGCAGAGAATAGGAATCAACATTTTCCACAGAAATACGAAAAAACATCATAAATTGTTCTTACTTTTGCTGAGCTTCCATCAGAATCTTGTACAAGGAGTCCTTGGTCCAGAATAAATCGTTGTTTGGTTTTAGAATGTCCTTTTCTGTCGAATTCGCGCCACAATGCTAGCCAAGGTTGATAACGTTCCCACCCTCTTGACGCAAAGAATGGAAAACTCAGTCCCAATAAACGTTGAATAAACTGATTAAACTTGGTTGTAAAAACCTACTTTACGATTATATTATCACATGTATCAAATAAAATCAGAGCCGGAGATATTCGCCGTGTAAACCGAAAGCTTTTCAGAAGCTAATGTCGAGCTCCGCCTCGCGCCTTGGTAAAGGAAATTCCTGACCTGCCACTCAAAGCTCTTGTTCGACCTCAGATCAAGCTAGACACCCCATTCCACCTTCCACTGCCTGTTGACATCTAGTGGAAGGCGTATGAAGTGCATGCATATCGATAAATATAAGGCAATTGAATAGGCAGGCCCTGAAACAGAGCCTCGTTTTCAGAATTTTCACTTCCTGTCTGGAAGTTTGCTGCCAAATGAGTTCTGTTTTACTCACAGATATAATTCAAACAGTTTTAGAAACTTGAGTGTTTTCTATCCAATAGTAATAATATGCATATTGTATGATCTAGAATAGAGTACGAGGCCATTTAAATTGGGCACAATTTTTTCCAAAGTGAAAACGGCGCCCCCCTATTGACAAGAAGATAATTACCTCTGTCTTGTCTTGATTTAGCTGGAAGAACTTGTGTGCCATCCAAGTATTTAAATCACTAATACAGTCTAATCATTTATTTGTGGAGCTAAAATCCTCTGGTGACACAAATGTAAAGTGGTGTATCTTCTGCGGAGCAGTGAAAATAAATGTTGTGCTTTCTCATAATGCTGCCAAGGGGTAACACATATATATATATATATATATGAGAACAGTACCAGACCCAAAATCAAACCTTGTGGAACTCCACATGTGATATGCATTTTCTCTGAGTTATGGTCACCAAGAGTGACAAACTCTCAACTGGATAGATAGGTCCTAAACTAATTTAGAACTGAACAGGAGAGACCAACCCACCTTTCCAGAAGGACATCATGGTCAACGGTGTCGAATGCAGCACTTAAATCTAAGAGTACAAGGACAGAGAGCTGTTCGGCATCCAGGTTGGGTCTAAGATCATTTACCACTTTAACTTCAATTTTAGTTACCTTGTGGATTTCAGTAGGCCTATGGGTGTTTTGATAACATACACTTGTGTAACAGAATATGCAACAGAATATGCAAATAAGTGGGTAAATGACCACACAGGAATGGACCAATTAGCCAGTCCTGGTCCCAGATCTATTTGTGCTGTATATGTTTAGCATGGCAATGTTGACCATGGGATTTGGCAAGACGGCACAAACAGATCTGGGACCAGGCTAGAATATGTAATCATTCAAGTACACAAGGTAATGTATACTGGGGGCTCCCGAGTGCTGCAGGGGCCTAAGGCACTGCATCTCAGAGCAAGAGGCATCACTGCAGTCCCTGTTTTATCTCCGTTATAATGATGTGGATTGGAGCATCAAGGCGTTTTGCTGTAATATATTACTCACTACTTCCTGAATGTATATTGTGTGGTTGTGGGAAGAATTGAGTAAAATACCACCCTCTGCTGGCCAAATAGAAGACTGCTGATAACAGACAGTATAGCTGGGGGTTTACTACAGTAAACTGAATGTAAACATAGAGCTCATTCTCAAATGTCTGCCGGTATGTGTGTACATACATTTCTGTGTGAGTCCTGGCTTGGATGCCTATGTGCATGCCTTCCCTGTGTATTCTAGGTACCTGGTGTTCTACTGCCCCCAGGACGTGGTGTACTCCTGTACCGCCCTCTTCCCCCTGCGTCTGGTGCTGACGGGTATGAAGGAGGTGACCCGCACATGGAAAGTCCTGGGCGGTGTGGCTCAGGCACACAGCAAGTACAAGGATGGACTGCTGGTGATGATCGCTATAGGATGGGCTAAAGGTACAGTAGGCATCTATTGTGAATGTAATCCACACAAGCATACAGTCTGATAACCATACAGATTCTGACAACCTCTGGCCACTATACGCTATGCTACCACTGTGTGTGTATACAGACAAACATGTGAAATATGTCCATATGTTACACAGATACATAAACGCTCTCTCTCCCATTCATAAAGTATACCCAACATCTAGTTTTCATATACATCCGGTTGAGTTGTCAACTAACTTAAATTCAACAACAACAAATTCACCATGTCATTGTTTTAAGGTTAAAAGTTGGGTGAAAAAAAAAAGACCAAATTCCTTTACGTTGGTGACTTTCTGCAAATCCAATCAGTTTCCCACGTTGATTCAAAATCTATGTGATGACGTTTTGGTTGAAATGACGTGGAGAGAGCGTTGATTCAACCAGTTTTTGCCCAGTGGGTACGTTGTGTGCAAATCCATTTGGAAAGTAAAGCCTTGTCTGTAGTCATTCAGAAGACAGGTTTGTGAAATGTAATGGATATCAAAACCATTACTGTTGTCGTTGTTAATGTCCTGTGCTTTTCCTTACAAATGTTTCTACATAACTTGAGGTTGAGTTGACACTTATTGTGATCCTGAAAAATGAAGCCCGGAAGCCTTTACACACATTACATTCTTAGTATTTATTTGGCGACAAACAAACTCATTGAGTAGACTTTTTAGACTAATTACTGGACCGACAGAGTATAATGCAGTTAGCCTGGTCCCAGATCTGTTTGTGCTGTATAGCAAACTCATATGGTCATTGTCAAGCCAAACAGACCACTGGAGCTGGCAAGACTGCACAAACAGATCTGGGATCAGGCTACACAGGCTACTGTAACAGCCCAGGACAATTAGCGTCTACTTCTCTCTTTCTCTTCAGGTGCTGGAGGGGGTCTGATCAGTAATTTTGAGCAGCTGGTACGAGGAGTCTGGAAGCCAGAGACCAACGAGCTTCTTAAGATGACCTAGTAAGTCTCCTCTAACAGTGCTCGTTCTTGGCTCTGTGTGATGTTGTGCACAGAAACCCAGTGATGTAATTGGAGACTCACTGAGTGACAGATCTGTCGCTGGCTGTCTGACTGTGTTGGCTTTGACTTTGATCTGTTGTTGTGTGATAATGTCTGTCTGGTGGCGTCTCCCTATTCTGATACGGGAGAGCGAAGAAGAGGAGATCCTGAATGCCTACCCGCTGTGACTCACAATCTGTTCAGAACCACAATGGTGAAGTCATGACATCTGAGTTGACCTCTGACCTTTGTGTTTGTGCAGCCCCACTAAGGTCACCTTGATAGGAGCGGTGCTGTTTGCCCTGCAGCAGAACCAGTACCTTCCTGTCCAGAAACAGCACCTCATGCTGATCTACACCGTCTTCACCGTCGTCAACAAGGTCAGTCACTGACCTTAACCCTCAAGCCTAACCCTAAGCCTCAACCCTAACACTATAGGACTCGTATGTTTATCGGATCCAGATCAAGCCTAGACATGAACTAATAAAGCATACTCAATAGGACAATCTCAGCTGAAAGTGTTTTTGTTTTTTTAAACACAGGAATAGGTTTATTCATCTGGTTCTGGGAAAACAGCCAGGACATTTTTATGGGAAATCAAACAACATTCTTACAGCATTAAATGGTTGTGTTTGCCATGTTATTTGAATGACCTACCTTTACCATGAGCTATGACTCAACATTAGGCTTAGTGTTGCCTCAGCGGGAGGTTTTTGTATCGTTTTCATCTCGTTGCGTCATTCTTTCTCAATCCTCTCACACCGAGGTCTCCTGCTCTCGACTCTGATGAATCTGAGCCCAGGTTTTCAGAACTCTCTCAAACGTTAATTTGGAGTTCACCGGTCAACTCACTAAAGTTGCATTTAATCTAAGCACCTGTTTACCTCCTCGTTAGTCATTTTTGTAGTAGTCAGTGTATTCATCACTCCACCCTGTCTCTCCTTTCCTCTAAATCCTTCCATCCCTCTTCTTTTTTTCCCCAGGCAAGGATGATGCTGACCGGCTCCTCTTCCTCACCCTTTGCTCCCATCGAGTCTGTCGTATACAGCACATTCTTCGCTGGTCCGTCACCCTCCTCATATACCACCCTCACCACGGAGACCGAGACCCTTGTAGTGAAGAAGCCGTCCACAGCCACTAAGAAGAGCATCAAAGAGGCCTGTGAGAGCCTGAACGGCACGGCCCCAGGCTCCCCGTCCAAGACTGCTGCACACAAGAGGGGAAAGGGCTCCCCGAAGAAGGCCAAAGAGCAACCAGAAAGCACTGGAACGGAGAGCAATAAGAAGAGTGACTAGTGACTGTGTACTGTACTATATAGAAATATAGTCTATAGAATGGACAGCCACTTAGCACACTGGAATTTGACTGGTAAAGGCATGGGTACACTTAATATGGCTGCCAGTCCACCCATTGTTAGTACATTGACTTGAATGGGGATGTCGACTCTATCAATTATATTTCTATGCTGTAATGCCCTCCTTATCCTGGCTAGGGCAATCTATCCTCCTTGTCCTGTGACACCGTCATCCTGTGATAGGTCCCAATTTGCTCACTACCCCCACCCCCTTGGTCCTAACACTGATGTGTGTAGATCTGTAAGGTGTAAGCAATATGGTGAAAGCTTCACCACTACTTATATATACTTATCCAGATCCTTCAGATCTTCAAACATCAATTATGGCTAGGGTTGGAAAATTCCTGCAACTTTCAATAAATTCCCTGGTTTTCCTGAAATCCCAGTTGGAGGATTCCTGGAATCAGGGATTAAGCAGGAAATCTGGGGTCCTCCAACCAGGACTTCTGAAAAGCCAGGGAAATTATTGAAATTTTGCAACCCTAGTAATGGCCAAGCAGGAGGAAATTGGGGACCGGCTGAATGAGTGCAAATATAATCTATGCTGATTTTAATATTTATACAGTAAATGTATCTATATTTTACTATTTTATATTAAAGTTTGAATAATCCTTTTCTAATTATGCATTGATTAATCCAGTTTTTACTAAGGGATAAATACTGTCCATGATGCTGATCCATGACTGTTGGCCACTGTTTAACTGTATTTTAATATGAAATATTCAGTTTTATTGGCCTGTATTTCCTATGAAATATTTAAAGATTTTACATAGAGCGTTTTTATATAATTATTCCTCAGATGTTCCATTTATACTCAAGGAAATGCATTTGAATTACACATTTCTAAATGGAATGCTTTTTGGTACACTTACTCTCTTGTGAATGCTATTGAGCGCTTCAAAAGTAAATGATCACATGCACTTTAATCGGAGTCCTTGTCGTTGTCATACAGTAACACCGAAATGCAAACACTTGGACATTTGAAAACATTTGTATGGTAAAACCTTTAGTTAACTTTTAGTTCCTACAAAGATGTTCAGATTGGAGAAATATTTTCAGATACCACGTCTCGACGCTCTGAGTCGACCTACCGATAATGTATTTATATAGAATTATATTCTCACCTGTAACAATGGCTCCTATTTATCTTATTGTTAGCTGTGGTCATGTCCAGGGAAAGACCCATTAAACAAGGCCAAGGAAAGGGCCAGATTTAGCTGAAAAAATACATCTCAGCCTGCTTTTCTTTTACAATGGAAATGAGGTGTTTTAATTAGATGCACTCCAGGATCTTAAGCACAACAAATGTGTAACATATAGTACGAATTGCATTCTTAACATATAAGCATTTCTAAAAAAAAAACTATATGTATATTTTGCAGGATGTAACATATCATACAAAATGGATGATGTTGTACACAATTTGATGACTTAGCACACAAAAAAATGGGGACCAATTTTGGCTCATGAGCACCACTTTCAAAACTACTGGCTGAAATTATACCAATGTTTGAGAGTGTAACTCATATGTGGGTCGCTAGCGTCCCACCTCGTCAACAGCCAGTGAAACTGCAGGGCACCAAATTCAAAACAGAAATCCCTTAATTAAAATTCCTCAAACATACAAGTATTTTACACCATTTTAAAGATACACTAGTTGTAAATCCAGCCACAGTGTCCGATTTCAAATAGGCTTTACGACGAATGCACACCAAACGATTATGTTAGGTCACAGCCATTTCTCCAGCCAAAGAGGAGTCACAAAAGCAGAAATGGAGATACAATTAATCACTAACCTTTGATGATCTTCATCAGAATGCACTCCCTGGAATCCAAGTTCCACAATAAATGTTTGATTTGTTCAATAAAGTCCATAATTTATGTCCAAATACCTCCTTTTTGTTCACGCATTTAGCCCAGTAATCAAAATTCATGAGGCGCGATCACTAGGTGCAGACGAAAAGTCAAAAAGTTCCGTTACAGTCCGTAGAAACATGTCAAACGATGTATAGAATCAATCTTTAGGATGTTTTTAACATAAATCTTCAATGTTACAACCGGAGAATTCCTTTGTCGTTAGAATTGCAATGGAACGCAAGCTACCTCCCACATGAATGCGCGTGGTCAGATCATGGCACTCTGGGAGAGACCTTACTCAATCCCCTCTTATTCGCCCCCACTTCACAGTAGAAGCCTCAAACAAGGTTCTGAAGAGTGTTGACATCTAGTGGAAGCTTTAGGAAGTCCAATATGACCCCATAGACACTGTATATTCGATAGGCAATGAGTTGAAAAACTACAAACCTCAGATTTCCCACTTCCTGGTTGGATTTTTTCTCAGGTTTTTGCCTGCCATATGAGTTCTGTTATATTCACAGACATCATTCCAACAGTTTTAGAAACTTCTGATTATTTTCTATCCAAATCTAACAATTATATGCATATTCTAGCTTTTATGGCTGAGTAGCAGGCAGGTTAATTTGGGCACGCTTTTCATCCAAAATTCCGAATGCTGCCCCCTACCCTAGTGAAGTTTTAAGTAGTGTGCAATAATGCTGCCCTTATATGTGTCTCGGTCTATTGGTTGTATTTGCCCTAATGATGTCTTAATTCTTTGATCTGGAACAGTAGAAACTAATGGAGCTCACAGATGTAACATTTCTTCTATCTGTAAGACAAATAGTGAAACATTGCATCATTGTAGCATCAGAACTTGACTGATAACTCACCCACGTTCACCACCTTGGGAAAAGAAAATCCCGAAATCCCGAAATGCTTCAAGTTCACAAAATAACCTCAGAGTTTGGAAAGGAGTCCCACAGGAATACAAAATTAAGAACAGAGGTGGTGTTGAAACTCGAATCGTAAAGGAGTCTCGTAGCAGATATCTGTCTGTCTGTAATGCTCACAGTGCCACCACCTCTGCATGTCAATTAGAGTGCCATCTCTCAGTGTGTGTGTGTGTGTGACCACTTGCTTGCGTTCATGCTCGGTGTGTATGTGACTCTAAGGGTGAACTCTTGAGTCCTGGGTAGTTAAAGTCCTCTCTCGCTATCTCTCGCTCTCTCTCAATTCAATTTGCTTTATTGACATGACGTAACAATGTACATATTGCCAAAGCTTACTTTGGGATTTACAATATTAACATAATTAATAATAATAATCAATATTGTCAACGGGACAACAGTAACAACAATAACCAAGGGTCAAAACAACCATACATTGAACAACAAGTATATGTGCAGGATGTTTGGTCTGTCAGACACTGTCCCTCATCTTATGGCAGGCAGAAATGTAGTGGGCTGCCAATCCACAGCTCTCTGTGCTCTCCTCCCCCAACAGGACGGGTAGCCTATCATCAGAGAGGTCTTTGAAACCTTGAATACGTTTATTTTTTAAAAACATTTTGTCAGGAAATGCAGCTCTGTCTCAGGTTCTGCTGTGGTGCAGTGGTTGCACAGCCTTCCTCTACAGTAGGTATTCCCAAAGTGTGTGTGGGGGGGGGGGGGGGGGGGGGGGGGGTACGCGCAATGCCGTCGGGAGTACACCAAATGTAAAAAAAATCTCATTAAAAAAATATATATTATTATTATTTTAATTTAATTTTCTTCACATTTTCAAACAGTATATTTATATTTTCAAATGGGTCTATACATTTGTGTGTTTTTTTAATCCTCGGCTGAGTAGCCACATTTCACTGCCAAAAGTAAAATTAAACCATCTAGTGTTCAGCGAAATAACAACAATGTCAAATACAGGTAGCCTAGTCAAATAATGAACATCCAATCACATTAACCGTTACTCTCTCGCGGGAAATCTTCACTCTTGCGCAGATATTTAGAAACGAAACATCAGAATTTGAAAAATAAACCAAGGGGAGTTTTTTGAGTGAGAATATAAATGACTTTCGAGAAGTAAGTCATGTATAAAAGCAACAGATACCATTAATAAAAGGGGCTAGAAGCATCTTATATGGTGAGCTACCGAGTGGCTAGGACAGGCAAGTCCCATACTATTTTGAAACAATTACTGCTTCGCATACAAGCCAATTGATTATATGCATTAAAGCTGGATGAGTCAACAGACGTGGCGGGCCTGGCACAGCTCCCGGTATACTGTATGTCCGTTACGTTGGGGGGTCAATTAAGGAAGACATCCTCTTTCTGTGCCCTGGTCGTATAAGAGCTCGTTGTCACTTCCCCGAGCCGGGTTGTGACAAAAACTCACACTCATTCTTATGTTTAATAAATGTATCGTATAGTGTGTGTGCGGCAGGCTTACAATGATGGTAAACTGCTCACTGAGCCTGTACTTTGTCAAGGTTTTTCTACGGTTTTGATCAGTAACCATGGTCAGCTCTAGGTATTGCGGAGCTTGGTCACGATATGAGAGGGGGTCACTGAATTTGAGTTAATTCATTTTAGTTTCCATTCCAATTGCTCTTTTTTGAGTTTTTATTATTAGTGGATATTGGCCTGCGTGCATTGTTTGTGGTTTTCCTCTGGAAATGTAGGAGAATCTTACAGAACTCTGCATGCAGGGTTTCAATGGGGTGTTTGTCCCATTGGGTGAAATCCTGTTTTGCAAGTGGACCCCACACCTCACTGCCATGAAGTGCAATTGGTTCAACGTCACATTCAATTAGCCACATTTTAATAGGTGTTTCAATTTGAATTCGTTTTTTTGATGATGTAGAATGCCCTGCGTGCTTTCTCTCTCATTCATTGCATCATTAAGGTGTCCAATTGAGCTCATTTTTAAACCTAAGTAATTGTATTCTGTGCAGTGCCAATTGAGAACTTTGGTCTAATTCCCTGAGATCTGGATCTTCTCTGTAAAATCATTATTTTAGTATTTTTGAGGTTTACTGCCAGGGCCCAGGTCTGGCAGTACTGCACTAGCAGGTCCAGGCTCTGCTGTAGGCCATGTGCTGTGGGTGACAGCAGGCATAGGTAATTTGCGAAGAGTAGGCGTTTAACCTCTGAATTGTGGAGACTAACACCAGGTGCCTGAGGATTTTTCTAGAATAGTGGCCAATTCGTTGATGTAAATATTGAAGAGTGCAGGGTTCAGATTGCAACCCTGGCGAAGGCCCCGCCCCTGGTTAAAGAATTGTTATTTTTTGCCAGTTTTGCCAGTATACATTGATTTAATTATGTCATATGTTTTACCCCTTACACCACTTTCAATAACTTTGTAGAACAGTCCTGTATGCCAAATAGAATCAAATGCTTTTTGGAAGTCGATAAAGCAAGCGTACATTTTGGTATTATTTTGGCAGACATGTGTGTGTAGGGTGTAAATATGATCAGTTGTGCGATGTTTTGGTATGAATCCAATTTGGCTTTTACTCAAGACATTGTGCTTATTAAGGAAGTTTAGAACTCTTACATTGATAATACTACAGAAAACCTTCCCCAGGTTACTGTTCACACAAATGCCTCTGTAATTGTTAGGGTCAAATTTGTCTCTGTTCTTAAAGATTGGGGTTATGAGTCCACAATTCCAGATGTCAGGGAAATAACCTACACTCAGGATCAAATTAAACAATTTTAATATAGCCAATTGACGTTTTGCACTAGTGAATTTGAGCATCTCATTTAGGATGCCATCAGGTCTGCATGCTTTTTTAAATTTGAGAGCCTGAAGTTTCTTATAGAGCTCCTGGTCAGTAATTGGGGAGTCCAACATATTTTTATTGCCCTTTATAGCTTTTTCTAATCCATTCAACTTCTCATGAATTTGGCATTGTTTTGTGTTTGCATCAATTTGAACAGGGTTGTAGAGTGTTTTAAAATGTGTTGTCCATATGTCACCATTTTGTATCGCTAATCCCTCTTGTTTAGATTTTTTGGGGGGGGTTCCAATTTTGACAGAAGTTGTGTTTATGGATTCCTCAATTAGTGCCAGCTGCTTGCTGTTGTGCTGTGCTTTTTTGGTTCTGAGTGTACGTTTATAGAGTCTCACAGTAATGAAAGCGTTAATTCACCATTATTTGGGTCTCTGTGCTTATGGTTTGATATTGTTCTAAGTTTTTTCCATATCATTTTACAATCTGCATCAAACCAGTTGTCTTTTTTGTTTAGTTAAAAAATATATATATTTCAGTTCTTTTGCTGTTTGCCTGAATATATTGTTGATGTTTTTTACTGCTAGATTGATGCCTTCTTTACTATGAGTGGATGTGCTACCCAGAAAGTTATCTAAGAGTGTTTGGATAGTAGGCTGTCATTGTTCAGTGTTCTTAACTGACTTGTCTAGTTAAATAAAGGTTAAATAAAAAAACAAAAACATATATTTTGGTTACTGGTTGCTTTCTGGTATTCTTCTGTGCTGTTTTTCTCCATCTGTATGAATTTCTGATGTTGTACAGCTTACTGGGCTGTGAATGTGTGGTTGTTTACCTGGCTGTGATCAGACAGAGGTGTTAGCGGCTTGACGGTGAATGAGCTGAGAGAGAAAGGGTAAATTACTATAATCATGTAGTCTACTGTGCTGTGGCCAAGAGGTGAGCAATAGGTGAATCTCCCCAAAGAGTTCCCCCGTAACCTACCATTGGCAAAGTACAGACCCAGGCTTTGACAGAGCTGCAACATATCCCTTCAGTTTTTGTTGACGGTGCTGTCACTGTTGTTTCTATGGGGGAGATTAAGGCAGTTAGAAACAGTATGGCCTGTAATAAAGCTGTCCCCTCGTGTGGTTGTTTGATCAGGTAGTGTTCCTGTGTGTGCATTTGTGTCCCCACAGATCAGCACCTTTCCCTGGGCCTGGAAAGGGCATGTCTCTTGGATCATCACATAATTGGCATATATATTTCTCTTACAGAATTTCCACGTGGGCGAGGATATTGGAAATTTAATCAAAGTCTACTAGATGATAAATTGTTTAGAACTAGGACAGAAGATTTTATAACTGACTTTTTCAGACATAACATAGGTACAGCAGATCCCCTTATTGTATGGGACACTTTTAAGTGTGCCTTTAGAGGCCATGCAATTCAGTACTCATCTATAAAACAAAAGCAATTTAGATCAAAAGAGTCCATATTAACAAAGGAAATTGAAGGACTAACAGTACAGTTAGATAGCAATAAAAACGGTACCATAGAGGCACAGAATAATTTAGAGGAAAAACAAAAAGAAATGGAGGAACTTATTCAAGAAAGATCCAGTGTAATATATTATAAAAATAAAGCGAACTGGATGGAATATGGGGAAAAATGCACCAAATTCTTTTTCAATCTTCAATATAGAAATGCTACCAAAAAAAATGTATTAAAACTTGTGACAAATGATGGAGTCACGCATGATTCACCAAATGATATTTTGAAAGAGGAAGTAAAGTACTTTAAGAATATGTTTTCGTTTCAGGCTCCTCCATCTCCACTAACTGAAACTAATTGTATGGATTTTTTTCCTATTAATAATGTAAAATTAACATCTGAACAGAAAGACTCATGTGAAGGCCAAATTACAGAGGAGGAACTGCTTGTTGCAATTGGGGCCTTTAAAGATGGGAAAACTCCAGGGCTGGATGGCATACCAGTGGAAGTATACAAAACGTTTTTTGATATACTCAAAGGACCTTTATTAACTTGTTTTAACCACTCCTATATAAATGGTAGATTATCAGACACACAACAAGAAGGTCTGATATCGTTATTACTGAAACAGGACCCAAGTGGTATATATAAAGATCCAGTCCAATTAAAAAATTGGAGACCTCTTACACTTCAGTGTTGTGATGCAAAAATCCTAGCAAAATGCTTGGCGCATAGAATAAAAAAAGTTTTGTCAGATATTATTCATCCTAATCAGACAGGTTTTTTACATGGACGATACATTGGAGATAATATAAGGCAAGTACTGGAAACAATAGAACACTATGAGATATCGGGGACACCAGGCCTGGTTTTCATAGCTGATTTTGAAAAGGCTTTTGATAAAGTACGACTGGAGTTTATATATAAATGCCTAGAATATTTCAATTTTGGGGAATCTCTTATAAAATGGGTTAAAATTATGTATAGTAAACCTAGGTGTAAAATAGTAAATAATGGCTACATCTCAGAAAGTTTTAAACTATCTAGAGGAGTAAAACAAGGTTGTCCACTATCGGCATATCTATTTATTATTGCCATCGAAATGTTAGCTGTTAAAATTAGATCAAACATTAATATTAAAGGATTAGAAATCCATGGCTTAAAAACTAAGGTGTCATTGTACGCTGATGATTCATGTTTTCTTTTAAAACCACAACTAGAGTCTCTCCAGGGCCTCATAGAGGATCTAGATACCTTTGCTATCCTCTCTGGATTAAAACCAAATTATGATAAATGTACCATATTACGTATTGGATCACTAAAAAATACACATTTTATATTGCCATGTAGTTTACCAATTAAATGGTCTGACGGAGATGTGGACATACTCGGTATAAAAATCCCAAAAGAAAGAAATGATCTCACTCCAATAAATTTTTATAGAAAGTTAGCAAAAATAGATAAGATCTTGCTACCATGGAAAGGAAAATACCTGTCTATTTGTGGAAAAATCACCCTAATTAACTCTTTAGTCATATCACAGTTTACCTATTTGCTTATGGTTTTGCCTACACCTAGTGACCTGTTTTTTAAATTATATGAACAAAAAATATTCAATTTTATTTGGAACGGCAAGCCAGATAAAATTAAAAGGGCCTATTTATATAACGAATATGAATTCGGAGGGCAGAAATTATTAAATATTAAAGCATTAGACCTCTCACTAAAGGCATCGGTCATACAAAAGTTATACTTAAATCCAAACTGGTTCTCTAGTAAACTGGTACGAATGTCTCATCCTATGTTCAAGAAGGGCCTTTTTCCCTTTATTCAGATTACACCTGCTCATTTTCGGTTGTTTGAAAAGGAAATGATCTCCAAAATATCCTTATTCTTTAAACAAGCCTTAGAAAGTTGGTTGCAATTTCAGTTTAATCCACCTGAAAGGACGGAACAAATAGTACAACAAATATTGTGGTTAAATTCAAATATAATAATTGATAAAAAAACTGTATTTATCGAAGAAATGTTTAAAAAAGGTATAATTTTTGTGAATGATATCATAAATAGGACTGGTGGAGTTATGTCACACATGCAGCTAACACAGACATATGGAAAAGTCTGCTCTACCCAAAATTACAACCAATTAATTGCAGCATTACCACAAAAATGGAAGAGGCAAGTAGAAGGGGAAAAAAGTAAGGAACTTGTATGTCGGCCCTGTATTAAAGAACAAAAATGGTTAAAGAAAAGTGTGATAAATAAAAACATATACCAATTTCATTTAAGGACCAAAAAACTAACAGCTGTGCCATACAAATTGCAAAATAGTTGGGAAGAGATTTTCGATGTACCCATTCCATGGCACATGGTTTATGAATTGATACGCAAAACAACGCCGGATTCAAAACTTCGAATTTTTCAATATAAATTACTGTACAAAATTCTTGCAACTAATAGAATGTTATATATATGGGGTATACAATCTTCCCAGCTCTGCAGATTCTGTTGTGAGGAGGCAGAGTCATTAGATCATTTATTTTGGTATTGTCCATATGTAGCTCGTTTTTGGTCACAGGTCCAGGAATGGCTGAAGAATTGCAACATTTGCCTAAAACTAACGCTACAGATAGCAATACTGGGGGATTTGAAAAGCCATAGTCAATCAATCAATAATATAATAATTATTTTGGCAAAGATGTTTATTTTTAATTTACAATCTGTAGAAGCTATGAGAATAGGAAGGTTCAGGTCTTTTGTGAAGCATCACAGCACAGTTGAGAAATGTATGGCAAATAGAAATCCGAAATGGATGATGTTGGAAGATAGATGGGAGGGGTTGGGTGGAGCTGAAGGGTGGGAATAATAACAAGATAAACAATATAGGGCATACGGGATCTGTGAAATGTGTATAGGTGCGGAGCTTTTGTGAAATAGCACAGTTACAAGTGGAAATAAAATTGGATGGACAACAGAAATAGAGGAAGGACTAAGAACAAATAAGAGAGAACTATTGTAAAGTGGACTGTGTCTGTAAGATAGGTATAAGATGTAGAAATTGAAGGTAAAAGCAGAAGTGTTTATAAGTTTACTCCAATTGGGGGATTGGTGGTAGGGTCGCGGGGAATAATAATAAAGGCATATTCTTTAAAAAAGTATGTATGTCTATATAGGTATGTGTATGTATATATGTGTATATGTATGCATACGTATATGGATATATATATTTACCCAAAAAAATATGGGGGAATGGAAATGATGCAGACAATTACATTGGAAGCAACATTCTTTCCGCAATACTAAGCTGATCCACCCCCCCCAAAAAAAAAAAAAAAAAAAAAAAAAGGGCATGTCTCTTCCTCAAGGGTAGGGAATATCTCCTCTGAGCAATATGGGGATTCTGAGAGGGGGATATATATTGCGAAAAGGATATTTTTCTGCCAGTACAAGTCATTTTTTCAGTTTTAACCAAATGTGATATTTACCAATTTTGAGGGTATCAATTACATTTTGTAGTTCCGATTTGTACCAAATGATCCTCCAGAGTCTCTGCCTCTATTATTAACAGAGCTGTGTTTCTGTGACGGCACAATTACCTCTCTGTAGCCTGTGGGGCATGGAGTGACAATGTCTGTCTTACACCATGTCTCCTGCAGAATGATGACGTCAACATCTTATAAGATTTTATTTTTTTAACTCCAGGGATGTTCCGCATGAAGGCGATTTCATGCTGCAAAGAGAAAGAATAGCACAGTCATAAATACAGTAACCACTACGTTGTTAAGAGTGAGATAAACAAGATCTCTCTCTCTCTCTCCCCCCCAGCGAAAGGGCCAGGCATGGGACATGGGATAAGCCAAGGGCATGGCATGTTGTGCGTTAGGACTGTCAGGTTGTCTCTCTGTGTCAAACACACAGCAGATAGGATATTAGGCTGCAATGGCGGCAAAGTTAAATACAGGGGATGTGTCTGAAATGGCACACTATTCCCTATATAGTGCACTACTTTTGACCAGGGCCCATTCGGCTCTGGTCAAAAGTAGTGCACTATGTAGGCAATAGGGGTGCTCTTTGGGACGCAGACAGGGTCAGGGAGAGGAGGGTTTAGCTATCAGTGAATATTTCATATTGACACCAGCAATTACCTGGAGGTTATTTCTATAAGGGTTAAATCGACTTACTGTATCTCAACACCTTGTCTACGCTACTACTTCTGCTTGTCTGTTTTTGAGTGATGGGGAGCTCTATTCAATCTGTATTGCTGAAGCATTACAGATTGGGTGATAACAATTTAAGGACAATTTACGATTGAATCGACATATGCAGCGTAGATTATTGAAAAACTAGGTAAATATACTGAACAAAAATATAAACCCAGCCTCTCGAGTGGCGCAGCGATCAATGGCACTGCATCGCAGTGCTTAAGGCGTCACTACAGACCCGCGTTCGATCGCAGGCTGTGTCGCAGCTGGCCGCGACCGGGAGACCCACGAGGCGGCGCACAATTGGACCAGCTTCGTACGGGTTTGGCCAGCTGGGATGTCCTTGTCCAAATTTATTTGCATCTCTGTTAGTGAGCATTTCTCCTTTGCCAAGATAATCCATCCACCTGACAGGTGTGGCATATTAAGAAGATGATTAAACAGCATGATCTGTCACGCCCTGAACATAGTAAGCCGTTTTTTCTCTGTGTTGGTTGGGGCGTGATGGTGATTTGGGTGGGTTATCTAGGTGTATTTGTATGTCTATGGTGGCCTGATATGGTTCCCAATCAGAGGCAGCTGTTTATCGTTGTCTCTGATCGGGGATCATATTTAGGCAGCCATTTCCCTTTTGCGTTTGTGGGATCTTGTCTATGTTTAGTTGCCTGTCTGCACTATTTGTATAGCGTCACGTTTCGTTCGTCAATTTTGTTGTTTTTGTTCAGTGTTCATTCATTAAAAGAGAATGTACGCATACCACGCTGTGCCTTGGTCTCACTCATACGACGACCGTGACATGATCATTACACAAGTGCACTTTGTGCTGGGGACAATAAAAGGTCACACTAAAATGAGCAGTTTTTTCACACAACACAATGCTACAGCTGTCTCAAGTTTTAAAGGGGAGCTTTCTACTGTATCCCAACACCTTGTCTACAGCTACTACTTCTGCTTGTTTGTTTTTGAGTGATGAGGAGTGCAATCTAGTTAAATTGGCATGCTGACTGCAGGAATGGCCGCCAGAGCTTTTGCCAGAGAATGTTATGTTAATTTCTCTACCATAAGCCGCCTCTAACGTCGTTTTTGGCAGTACATCCAACCGGCCTCACAACCACGGACCATGTGTAACCACGCCAGCACAGGACCTCCACGTTCGGCTTCTTCACATCCGGGATTATTTGTGACCAGCCACCCGGACAGCTGATGAAACTCTGTGTTTGCACAACCATAGAATTTTTGCACAAACTGTCAAAAACCGTCTCAGGGAAGCTCATCTGCATGCTCTTCATCTTTACCAGGGTTTTGACCTGATGGCAGTTCTGCGTCGTAACCGACTTCAGTGGGCAAATGCTCCCATTAGATGGTCACTAGCATGCTGGAAAAGTGTGCTCTTCACGGATAAATCCTGGTTTCAACTGTACCGGGCAGATGGCAGACAGCTTGTATGGTGTTGTGTGGGCGAACGGTTTGCTGATGTCAACGTTGTAAACAGAGGGCCCCATGGTGGCGGTGGGGTTATGGTGTGGGCAGGTATAAGCTACGGACAACGAACACAATTACATTTCATTGATGGCAATTTGAATGCACAGAGATACCGTGACGAGATCCTGAGGCCCATTGTTGTGCCATTCATCCGCCGCCATCACCTCATGTTTCAGCATGATAATGCACGGCCTCATGATACAAGGATCTGAACACAATTCCTGGAAGCTGAACATGTCCCAGTTCTTCCCTGGCCTGCATACTCACCAGACATGTCACCTTTTAAGCATGTTTGTGATACTCTGGAACGACATGTACGACAGCGTGCTCCAGTTCCAGCCAGGATCCAGCAACTTTGCACAGCCATTGAAGAGGAGTGGGACAACATTTCACAGGCCGCAATCAACAGCCTGATCACCTCTATGTGAAGGAGAAGTGTCGCGTTGCATGTGGCAAATGGGGGTCACACCAGATACTGACTGGTTTTCTGATCCACACCGCTATCTTTTCTGTGACCAACAGATGCATATCTGTATTCTCAGTCATGCGAAATCCATAGATTACAGCCTAATTAAATCAATTTACTGATTTCCTTATATGAACCGAAACTCAGTAAAATCTTTGAAATTGTTGCATGTTGCATTTATGTTTTTGTTCAGGGTATGCAATCTGAAATGACTTTTTAATTAAATGAGTATTTAAATAAGCACATACTGTATATTTGAGACAAGGAGAACACTGTATTATCCCTCGATCGTGTACTGCTTACTATAGAATTTTGTAGTATACTGTAGAATGCTATACTACACACTAGTATCCTCGATCGTGTACTGCTTACTATAGAATTGTGTAGTATACTGCATCGCAGTGCTAGACTCGTCACTACAGACTGGTTCAATCCCGGGCTGTATCACAACCGGCCGTGATCGGGAGTCCCATAGGGCGGCGCACAATTGTCCCAGCGTCGTCCGGGTTAGGGGAGGGTTTGACCGAGGTAGGCCGTAATTGTAAATAAGAATTTGTTCTTAACTGACTTGCCAAGTTAAAAAAAGGTTAAACATGTTTTTAAAGTATCCCACCATGGTATAAAATACTATAGTTGACTTAATATAGAATTATGCAGTTCACTGTAGTAAACTGTAGAATACTATACTAAACACTGTATTGAGAAACCTACATGCCAAGTATTGTTCCCCAGAGATTATAGACAAGATCATTTCTGAACCAATCCTTACAAGTTATGGAAAATGTGCTCTTTTAATATTTCTCCAGTAGATTTTCTCAAGGAGAAAGCCCCCACTTCTATGTCAAAGATAATAAAAACTATAGTAAATACTACAGTAATGGTCACAAAAACACTACAGTAAATACTACAGTATACCACAGTGAATACTACAGTATACCACAGTAATGTCCGCAAAAACACTACCTCAGATGCACCCTCAGACTGGAGAGACACTACCACCACCACCACTAGTGTCCTTAGTAAACAAACCATTTTCATAGAAGGGTATGCAGGTACAGGTATCGTCCACAGGAGGGCGTAGGGTGTCCCTCCCTGTCTGGCTGGAGGAGAGGAGAGCAGACAGGCAAGCAGAGAGGCAGCTGCAGGCCGTTAGGGGAGGGGAGGACAGTGGCTGGGGGCTAGATGGCTAGGGACCCCGGCCTCCTCCCTCAGTGGGAATGGTAGCTGCCCACAGCCACAGAGTGGCACGTCCCTAACAAAGACAGGCAGAGTCCATCAAAAAGACACAAAGAGCCTTCAGCCACACACACACGCCCCCCTCCAAACCCCACTAACGACCAGCGACCAGCTATGCAGCCGGGACCAGACAAAGACCCGGATCCTGTGTTTCTCCTTCTCCAGACAGAGGCTACACACGTACAATGTTACTGTACATAGATCCAGCACATCTTTATTTAATCCTGAGCTGAGATGTTTTTTCTGTTTGTTTTTTTCAAAAGTGAAAGACATAAGTGGAATCCAAGACTTGTATCACAAATGGATGGTCTCTGGCACATGCTGTATGCTGTTTCTGCACCTGTGAACACTCCTGTACGGTATGGTGGTGTTCCTTACATAGTGATTGTCATCCATCAGCTGGCCTGACAGTAGACGGCTAAGCAGTGATCATACTGAGGAGCTTTTCTCTTCTGCCCTCTGCACCATGTCAGTCAACCTACAGAAGACATGAGCATTAAGACCCTGTCTAAATCTACAGTCCCGTAATGCTTACCAAGCCCCTTAAGCAGTACAATACACAACTGTACAGGACAAAAAGCATGAGTAGAAAGATGTGGGGAGAGAGAGAGAGATAGATTTCCATTTCCATCTTCTGTCAGGCTCAAAAGGAATAGAAAGCACCAACATGGATGATGTTACCAAGCTGTAGTAAGATCCATAATACCAATATAGATTGGTAGAGTGAGAGAGAGCGTGACAATGAGCCAGAGAGCAAGAGAGAGAGAGAGAGAGAGAGGGAGAGAAAAAGAGAGAGAGCGAGAGAGAGAGAGAGAAGGAGCGAGATAAGACAGGGTTCAAGGCTTTCAGTGCAGTGGTGTCACATCAGGCCATCACGACAGAGCAGCAGTGATTCACTCTGCCTCTTTTCAGAGAGAGAGCGAACGAGGGAGAGAGCGAGAGAGAAAGAGGGAACCACACAAACAGAGCCCTGTACACTGATTAATCTAAATAAAGCACACAGATGGGCCCCTGACAGTGCAACACACTTCAGCACACTTCAACACAGTATTGCACTCTCCAGAAATTACAACCTGTATCAATGATTTCCTTTCAAGTGCATTTAGCCCTAACTTCCCTGAAAACAATTGTGTCAGTGAAAAAAATGTATGCATCATAGAGCAGCCACAAAGGCAAACGTATGCAAAATAAACAATAATTCTAATTGGATACCTCAAAAATAGAAGTTGTTTAAAACCTTAATACCGAATGTAAACACTTCAGAAAAAAAAAATGTCTTTAAAACATTACCAACCACAAGATACAGACGTTCGGCAAGAGTTGTATGGCACATTGAAAGAATACAAACAAAACGTAAGATGGAAGTGCCAGTCGGCTGTTATTAGCTTTTTAGAGAACCAGCCCTTATTTTGTGAATAGGTGTTTATTGGAGTTGCAGTGGGCATTTATTAATTGTGTGCTTTATGCTTGCCTGTGCATGTTTTTGTTGGTTTGCTGTTCTTCTCTCTTCTTCTTCTTCTTTGGTATAATGGTGTTCGCAACAATTATATGTGCATTCCGCCACCTACTGAACAGGTGAATAATAAAGACCCGAAAAGGAAAAAGTTTGTGGTAAAATAAAAAGTGAATTCAAACTAAATCAGCCTCCTTTTCAGTTTTGATCAGGTCCCTACACAGGCTCAGAGGGATCCTATGATGGCGGGACATTTCCCGGCGACAGTAGTCCTTGCAGTGCTTCTACCGTTAATTCCTGGTGGCCCAAAAACTTCTCTGCTGCAGATATAGTGATGTCCAGCTTCTTGGACACTTGTGCAGTGCAATTAATAACTGTGGCTATAAATGCTACAAAATCCACCTTCACAATGAGTGTATCCAGATCACTTTGAGTGACGTGTAACATTTGCAACTGGTTGTGGTTCATCCACCGCCATATCTTCTTCAGAACTGTGGCCTCTTGCCTCTTCAAATCAAATCAAATTTCATTGGTCACATACACGTGGTTGGCAGATGTTATTGCGGGTGTAGCGAAATGCTTGTGCTTCTAGCTCCGGCAGTGCAGTAATATCTAATAAGTAATATCTAACAAACTACACAACATATAACCAATACACACAAATCTAAGTAGGAATTAATTAAGACTATATACATATTGACGAGCGATGTCAGAGCGGAACGGACAAAGATACAGTAGAATAGTATAGAAAAACACTATTTACATATGAGATGAGTAATGCAAGATATGTAAGCATTATTAAGTGAATGAGATACCGTAGAATAGTACAGAAACCAGTACATACATATGAGATGAGTAATGCCAGATATGTCAACATTAAGTGACTAAGCCACCGTAGAATAGTATTGAATACAGTATATACATATGAGATGAGTAATGCCAGATATGTAAACATTATTAAGTGACTAGTGTTCCATTCCTTAAAGTGGCCAGTGTTTCCTAGTCTATGTCTATAGGCAGCAGCCTCTAATGTGCTAGGGATGGCTGTTTAACAGTCTGATGGCCTTGAGACAGAAGCTGTTTTTCAGTCTCTCAGTCCCAGCTTTGATGTATCTGTACAGAAGTCGCTTTCTGGATGGTGAACAGGTAGTGGCTCGGGTGGTTGATGTCCTTGATGATCTTTTTGGCCTTCCTGTGACATCGGGTGCTGTAGGTGTCCTGGAGGGCGGGTAGTTTGCCCCCAGTAATGCATTGGGCAGACCGCACCACCCTCTGGAGAGCCTTGCGGTTGCGGGCGGTGCAGTTGGCGTACCAGATGGTAATACAGCCTGACAGGATGCTTTCAATTGTGCATGTCTAACAACTCTCATCAACGCCTCCACATAGGAGATTTGCTGTACTGCCCTGATCCTTAAAACCTCAACCTCTTTCACCCTAACAGGGCACTCGGAAATATGATCCCCACCACAGTTGCAACATTTCACAATAACATATTTCTTCTGTCTGCAAACACTTGACAAATGGCCAACCTTTTTACACTTCTTGCATTGTATCGGGTTTTGCACGAACACTCTTACGGTGTATGTTATACATTACCAGTCAGGGCTGTACAGAAAACCCTTGAATGAGTAGGTGTGTCCAAACTTTTGGCTGGTATATCCCAACTTTACATAGGGTGGTAAATACTCATCAAAACATCAATAATACAGATAAACTTTGCCTCTTTTTCTCTTTCTCCATACAGGTCAAGCCACGTGCATGAACTACTCCTGGAATTGTTTGCCTAAGATATTGATTATCAATGTCCAACGGGACCCCAGAGAGAACACCTTTTTCCCGGTGTCACGGCCGTCAAAGGAAGTGGACCAAAGCGCAGCGTGGTGAGCGTACATATTCCTTTTATTTAGGATGACGCCGACAAAAACAATAAACAATACAAAAACAACCGTAAAGCTTAAGGCTATAGTGCCACGAGACAACTACCCACACTGAAATGAGGGAAAAAGGGCTACCTATGTATGGTTCCCAATCAGAGACAACGATAGACAGCTGTCCCTGATTGAGAACCATACCCGGCCAAAACATAGAAATAAAGAACATAGAGTTTCCCACCCGAGTCACACCCTGACCAACCAAGATCTCTACGGTCAGGGTGTGACAAAAAAGGTCAGGGTCTCAGCAAAAAACGAATTGTCTCTCTACCCAAACACAGAACAGACCACGCACACATTACACATGCTAATAAACCAGCATGTTCATCAGAACAACAGAGGGAAAGTATTTACATGTTATGTTGATTTTAAGAATGCTTTTGATTCCATTTGGCATGATTATTACACAACCCTCCAAAGCGGTGTTGGGGGTAAAGTATAAATCATTAAATGCATTTACTCTCATAGCAAATTAAGTATTAAACCACACAAAATAACAGTTTAACTTCCACGGGACGGTTGAGCTAACGTAGGCTAATGTGATTATCATGAGGTTGTAAGTAATGAGAAAACTTCCCAGGACATAGACATATCTGATATTGGCAGAAAGCTTAAATTCTTGTTAATCTAAGTGCACTGTCCAATTTACAGTAGCTATTACAGTGAAATAATACCATGCTATTGTTTGAGGAGAGTGCACAATTTTGAACATGACAAGTTATTAATAAACAAATTAGGCACATTTGGGCAGTCTTGATACAACATTTTTAACAGAAATGCAATGGTTCATCGGATCGGATCAGTCTAAAACTTTGCACATACACTGATGCCATCTAGTGGCCAACATCTAAATTGCACATGGGCTGGAATAATACATTATGGCCTTTCTCTTGCATTTCAAAGATGATGGTACAAGAAAAACACAAAAGAACGGTTGTTTTTTTCTTTGTATTATCTTTTACCAGCTCTATTGTGTTATATTCTACTACATTCATTTCAAATGTCCATAAACTTCAAAGTGTTTCCTTTCAAATGGTACCAAGAATATGCATATCCTTGCTTCAGGGCCTGAGCTACAGGCAGTTAGAGTTGGGTATGTAATTTTAGGAGAAAATTGAAAAAAAGGGGCTAATCCTTAACAAGGGAACGGGGTGAGTCAAGGGTGCAGTTTAAGTCCAAACCTGTTCAACCTTGGACCGGTCTGCAAACCCTAGACTCACCCTCAAAGACGAGGTCAGATTCCTGCTCTACACAGATGACCATGTCCTGCTGTCACCAGGGGAGCAATATCTACAGGAGCAACTAGACATTATATGTGAATAAAGCACCAACTTAGCAATCAACATTAACTTTCATGAAACCAAAGTTGTGATTTTCCAGAAAAAGGACAGGAATCAGAGCAGCAAACACGCCTTCAAATGAGGAAAAACCATGGTTGAACGAGCACAATTATACAACTACCTGGGACAAAAAATATGTGCCTCTGGTGGCTTTGGTCTGGCACTGAATGCAATAAATGAAATAGGCTGCAAAGCATTTTACTCCATAAAAACAAATTTCTACAAAATAAATATTCTAATCCAATTCTGGAGCAAAATATTCAATAGTGTAATTTTATTATATTTTACCAATTGCACTAAATGGAAGCGAGGTTTTGGGTCCAATCTGCAAGTACGGTTTTAAGCATTGGGAGAAACCCCCAAAAGAAAAATGCATACAGAATTCTGCAGAATTATCCTAAATATAAAAAAGAAAGGGATAAAAGGGATAAAAACTCTGAACCATCTTTACTCCACACACAGCGACGCATACCAAGCTCTCTCTCACACTCCATTTGGCAAATCTGACCATAATTCTATTCTCCTGATTCCTGCCTACAAGCAAAAATTAAAGCAGGAAGCACCAGTGACTCGATCATTAAAAAACTGGTGAGATGAAGCAGATGCTAAGCTACAGGACTGTTTTGCTAGCACAGACTGGAATATGTTCAGGGATTTCTCCGATGGCATTGAGGAGTACACCACATCAGTCATTGGTTTCATTAATAAGTGCATCCCCACGGTGACCGTACGTACTGTACATACCCCAACCAGAAGCCATGGATTACAGGCAACATCCGCACTGAGCTAAAGGCTAGAGCTGCCACTTTCAAGCTTATAAGAAATCCCGCTATGCGATTGTAACAGTTTAACTTTAGTCCGTCCCCTCGCCCCGACCCGGGCGTGAACCAGGGACCCTCTGCACACATCAACAACAGTCACCCACGAAGCATCGTTACCCACCGCTCCACAAAAGCCGCGGCTCTTGCAGAGCAAGGTGAACCACTACTTCAAGGTCTCAAAGTGAATGACGTAACCGATTGAAACGCTATTAGCGCGCACCATTAGCGCTTTCACATCCGTTACACTCTCAGGCGAACCATCAAACAGGCAAAGCGTCAATAAAGGACTAAGATCGAATCGTACTACACCGGCTCTGAAGCTCGTCGGATGTGGCAGGGCTTGCAAACCATTACAGACTACAAAGGGAAGCACAGCCGAGATCTGCCCAGTGACACGAGCCTACCAGACGAGCTGAACTACTTCTATGCTGGCTGCGAGGCAAATAACACTGAAACATGCATGAGACCACCAGCTGTTCCGAAAGACTGTGTGATCATGCTCTCCACAGCCGATGTGTGTAAGACCTTTAAACAGGTCAACATTCACAAGGCCACAGGGCCAAACGGATTACCAGCGCGTGTACTGCGAGCATGCGCTGACCAACTGGCAAGTGTCTTCACTGATATTTTCAACCTCTCCCTGTCCGAGTCTGTAATACCAACATGTTTTAAGCAGACCATAATAGTCCCGGTGCCCAAGAACACTAAGGTAACCTGCCTAAATGACTACCGACCCGGAACACTCACGTCTGTAGCCATGAAGTGTTTTGAAAGGCTGGTCATGGCTCATACCAACACCATTATCCCAGAAACCCTAGACCCACTCCAATTTGCATACCGCCCCAACAGATCCACAGATGATGCAATCTCTATTGCACTCGACACTGCCCTTTCCCACCTTGACAAAAGGAACACCTATGTGAGAATGCTATTCATTGACTACAGCTCAGCGTTCAACACCATAGTGCCCTCAAAGCTCATCAATAAGCTAAGGACCCTGGGACTAAACACCTCCCTCTGCAACTGGATCCTGGACTTCCTGACGGGCCGCCCACAGGTGGTAAGGGTAGGTAGCAACACATCCGCTACGCTGATCCTCAACACAGGGGCCTCTCGGGGGTGCCTGCTCAGTCCCGTCCTGTACTCTCTGTTCGCTCATGACTGCATGGGTAGGCACGACTCCAACACCATCATTAAGTTTGCAGATGACACAACAGTGGTAGGCCTGATCACCGATAACGACGAGACAGCCTATAGGAAGGAGGTGGCCGTGTGGTGCCAGGACAACAACCTCTCCCTCAACGTGATCAAGACAAATGATTGTGGACTACAGGAAAAAGAGGACAGAGCACGCCGCCATTGTCATTGACGGGGCTGTGTTAGAGCAGGTTGAGAGCTTCAAGTTCCTTGGTGTCCACATCACCAACAAACTAACATGGTCCAAGCACACCAAGACAGTCGTGAAGAGGGCACGACAAAACCTATTCGCCCTCAGGAGACTGAAAAGATTTGGTATGGGTCCTCAGATCCTCAAAAGGTTCTATAGCTGCACCATCGAGAGCATCCTGACTGGTTGCATCACTGCCTGGTATGGCAACTGCTCGGCCTCCGACCGCAAGGCATTACGGAAGGTAGTGAGTACAGCCCAGTACATCACTGGGGCCAAGCTTCCTGCCATCCAGGACCTCTACACCAGGCGGTGTCAGAGGAAGGCCCTAAAAATTGTCAAAGACTCCAGCCACCCTAGTCATAGATTGTTCTATGTGTTTCCGCACAGCAAGCGGTACCGGAGCGCCAAGTCTAGGTCCAAGAGGCTTCTAAACAGCTTCTGCCCCCAAGCCATAAGACTCCTGAATATCTAATCAAATGGCCACCCAAACTAGTTGCATTGCCCCCCCTCTTACACCGCTGCTACTCTCTGTTGTTATCATCTATGCATAGTCACTTTAATAACTCTACCTACATGTACATATTACCTCAACTAAGCGGTGCCCCTACACATTAACTCTGTACCGGTACCCCCTGTGTATAGCCTCACTATTGTTATTTTACTGCTGCTCTTTAATTATTGCTACTTTTATTTTTTGTTCTTACTCATATTCTTTTTTATGGTTAGTGGCTTGTAAGTAATTATTTGAATGTAAGGTCTACACCTGTTGCATTCGGCACATGTGACTAATAACATTTGATTTGATTCGAATAAAGTGGAAAATCTGTCGATGTGCCCTTGAGCAAGGCACTTAAACCTAATTTGCTCCAGCGGTGCGTACTTCTATGACTGCCCCTGTCAAACAACACACTTCACTGCACCTATCCGTTGTACAGATGTATGATCTTAATTTGAGCCAGTTTGCTTCAGCAGTAAAATAATCATGCAGGAAATGGGAATTATTATCTGGATTATAATTAATGAACGTTTTTGTCGTTTTTAAAACTCAAATACACTACAAGTTTTAAATTTCCTGCATTGCAGTTCTCCTGCAACAGGGTGCTCGAAGTTAGATCCTACATCTGTATGTGACAATAAAACATATCTTGTCCCCATTATTTATCCTCTTTTATATTACTAACCATTGTTGTCATTCTATTGTTGGTTTTTCTATTATTTTGTTATTATTACTATTTTATTTGATTATTATTTATTATTTTATTCATACTGAACAAAATATAAATGCAATATGGAACAATTTCAACGATTTTACTGATTTACAGTTCATATAAGGAAATCAGTCAATTTAAATAAATAAATTAGGCCCTAATCTATGGATTTCACATGACTGGGCAGGGGCACAGCCATGGGCTCCCACCCACTGGGGAGCCAGGCCCAGCCAATCAGAATAAGTTTTACCCCACAAAAATGTCTTTATTACAGACATACAGTAAATACTCCTCAGTTTCATCAGCTGGCTGGGGTGGCTTGTCTCAGACGATCCCGTAGATAAAGAAGCCGGAAGTGGAAGTCCTGGGCTGGTGTGGTTGCACATGGTCTGTGGTTGTGAGGCCAGTTGGACGTATTGCCAATTTCTCCAAAACGACGTCGGAGGATAAATGGTAGAGAAATTAACATTATTTCTGTGGTAAATGTGGCATTGTGTTGTGCGACAAAACTGCACATTTTAGAGTGGCCTTTTATTGTCCCCAGCACAAGGTGCATCTGTGTAATGATCATGCTGTTTAATCAGCTTCTTGATATGCCACACCTGTCAGATGGATGAAGTATCTTGGCAAAGGAGAAATGCTCACTAACAGGGATGTAAACACATTTCTGCCCAAAATATGAGAGAAATAAGCTTTTTGTGTGTATGGAACATTCCTAGGATCTTTTATTTCAGCTCATGAAACATGGGACCAACACTTTACATGTTGCGTTCATACTTTTGTTCGGTATATTTTCAATTACACTGTATATTGTATACGTTAGTGCTTTGGTAATATGTACGCAATGTTTGTCGTGCCAATAAAGCCATTTACATTTTAATTTGAGAGAGAGAAAGAAAGGGAGAGCAAGAGAAAGAGAGAGAGAGAGCTGCACCATTGAACTGAATGCCAAAGCAACCCGCTGTCTGAGGCTCTGAGCTCAGGCTATTCAAGATCTGACTTGTATAGGAGCAACAG